>NW_025780988.1:0-44630 GCF_021130785.1 Homalodisca vitripennis | reverse complement strand
ATATTTTGAGGAAAGTATCAATAAACATTTACCATATACTTAAATCCATCATTTTGTTGTCTGAATAGTTAGACATATTACTAAATCTGCTGGCCCATAAATCGTACAATTCCTAATGTTAATTATTTTTACTCTTTTTAAACTTTTTTTCGTACTGGTGCCGATGGATTTTCTCGAGCTTCAATTCTCTATCTCATCTTTAGTCCTCTTCAAATCTTGCTTAACAGGTTTTGGATTTGGATTCTTTATAAACTTATCTTATTTGTCTTACATATTTGAACATTTTGCTGCAATTCTATACAACCCGTTTTGAGTATTGAAACGATTTTAGAATCTATATTTTTCGTTTTTTCTTGCTTTTGTGGCAGTGAATCAAATCATCTTCCAATTTACATGTAAAAGTATCCAAGTTAATTTAAACTCCAATCTAATATATCAGATTTTGTTCATTTTTATAGCCATAGGTACTGTATCGATCTTATTTTCTAGAACGATTCTATTATCATCTTTTAGCGTTCAGTTGCCCAGGCATTGTTTAATGGTATCAGTGTACAACTCAGGTTTTTAACTTTTGATGAATGTCATCTCCCTAAATTTTCTTTATCTCGTAACAAACATCTCTTCAAGTTTTTCGATATTTATTGTTTTTTATTTACAAACGCCTTATCTTAATTCCCTTTACACCTTACCTGGGTTTTTATCTAGATAATTTGTACGGAGTACATCTTAGACCTTAAACCACAAAATTCTTCTAAAACTTCGGTATTTAACTCATCTTTGAATTTTCCCTATTACCAATCTTATTTTTAGTAGTGAAACATTCATGATTCTTTTGAGTTAATCTCTTGTATCAAAGTCATCTATATTTTCTTTTAATAATTTAAAAAAGGATTCTCGTTTCAATACTAGAAAATAACTGTCCTGTCATCATGTAACACAGATTCAAATCTGGATCAAACTTCTTTAATATTTGTTGTAATAAAACTCGTACATTAGCAATTTTGAGAGGTCGAGAACTGAAAATCCTATGTAGTTCGGTTTGTTCAATTTAAAACCTTTTGTTTATACATGTGACTCGCTTATCAGTGTTCGTCAAAGATATTAAAGCATTTGAATGTTTTGTTTCTCTTGGGCCTGTTTCATGAAAATCTTTATTTCCTAGTTTGATAATCACATCTTATTTCGCACCATTTTCCATACTTTTTCCCAAAAACTGAGTTGTTCATAAGCTTGTAAAAATCTTTCTCAGAAAATCACTTGTAGCTTTGGCGTTCTCATGTTTGTGTTAAAATCAATGTACTTTTTCATAAACAGGCTTCTGATCGAATGCATTATTACTCTATTTGCACATGTCTTCAAAATCATACCTTGTTCCAGATTAGAATTTCACAATTTCTTGAAATGAAACAACGTATTCAGTTTTTATCCAGTAAAGTTGTGCAAAGTTTGTTTTTTATTAATGTTTCGGGGAGCATACGAGGTAAATCCTTGTGATGTTCATGTATATTGTTTGGTTATCCTAGATCAACTTCGAGATATATCCAGCCCTATTATCTTCGTCGCCAAGTGTACTTCTAAAATTGTTTCTGTGCCACTCTTCTCTTTGTATAATGTTTTCGGGTTCAATCCACCTTAATTTCGTTATATGGTGATAATTTTGCATTAAGCCCGTAATAACCATAAAGGTTACTGGCATCGGACGGTACAACAGATAGTTTTCAGGCCTTCTTGATTCATCAAAAAATACTTTCAAAATATTTGTTTTATTTGCATTTTAAACATATCGTTTAATACATTGAGGAAAATGCCTCCGTCGAATACCTTTTTTCAATCATCTAAATTGCATGTGCTTATAATACGCTTAATTAGCTGAAGCTCAATTTTCGTTTAATTTTGAACATTAGCGTCCCATGCCGAGACCTCTGGAGCAGCAGTCAGATAATGTGCTGGATCTAAGAGTTTGTAACAATTAAGGCAAATTTTTTCTGAAATTTTTCGAATATATATCAAGCTACATGCACAATAGAACAATCTTGGGAATGTAATTATAGAGGATCAGAGTAATTTTCCCTAGATTTTTCTCTCTTTTAATTTGTCTTCCCAAACATTCTACAGTAGTGTTGAAAATCTTTCTCAGATATGCTATCATCTGTTCAAAAGTGAATCAGAAATCTTGAGAATTCATCCAATTCTTGTCTGTGTGTGAATCAAGTTTTTCAATTACTGTCATGTCGATAAATTTCGCCCATAGGGAAATATTTCTTTTCCAGAAAGGAATTTTAAAAAAATCCTGTCGTCGTCTATTTTGGCTGTCTTTCTATTTATCCTACCATTCCAGTCCATCTTGTATAAAATGGATTATTTTTCAAAGTATGTTTGAAGTCTTCTCTCTTGTTTAGGAATTTTTAGCTAACTTTTCTATTAGACGAGGCCATGAATGCCTAATCGTGTGTCTATCGAAGAGAGAGAAATTTTATGAACTTTCTAGGTTTGTTCACCATTCAAAATTCAGCATACCCGTATCCTCAGGAATTTACAGAGTAATTTTTATATAATCGTTCATCGGTGTTTGCATATCAAAAATCAACATTACCGTATTGGTTTTACTTTTTTTTTTTCTTTTTGCCAATTCTCTTTATGTACAATATGCGTATTTCGTTAATTAGGACATAATTGTGACAGAAAACGGGAATATTCTGAGGAAATTTTCAAAATTCAAGATTACAAATTCTATGAGGCTGGCACCTCGGAAATTTTTCCAGTTCAAATGGACAGTGATCTCTGCAATTTTTTGAATGCTAATTTTTTTTTATCCATAAGCAGACTTATTCCAAATTATCTAGGTTAAAAAACCCTAAAGTTTTTTCAGTGTCCTTGATACGATTATATCTTCACACAATGGTGGCAAAGATTTGAAATTTTGATACGAAATTTCTTCTTAGATCAGTCAATATTTCATGGGCTCTTACATGTTTCTCTTGACATTTATATTTTTTTATGCTATGTACTTCGGATTAATTTATTGAGTTCTTCAAACAATTTTGCAGGAAACGTCTCAGGGGCAACTCTTCTTCATTTTTTGCTCGATCAAACATATCGGCCTGTGTACATTACGATTGGTTCACATTAGACACTACTAAATATAGAGTAAAAACCATAAGGAAATATGCTTCTAAAAAATCTTGGTTGTAGTCGGATTTTTGCGGGACTTGTTTTTTGCATCTGTGGGAATCTTCTCATTATATATGCTTTCAAAATCCATATTAAATAAACGCTTAACGCGATGGCTTAAATTTCTTTTGATAAATTAGTTAAAATTCTAGTTGTTTGACCTTGGAAAATGGCATAATTGGCTTACTCAACACTTCATGATTTTTAACAATATTTCTAAGATGATCTCGTTAAATACTCCAGAATTTGTATAAAAAATGGCTTAAAACATCTTCGTACACAAGAAACTCGTCTTTGTCGAGGCATTTTTATGATATCTGTGTTGAACTCGCTAAATCTTACTTAAATCTGTTATCAAAACTTATATGGGATTTTAATCAACTACTTGTTTAACATACAATAAATCAACTTCTATAACCTTGGCAGACGTCATTAAAACTTCTGAAAATTTGCAACGGTACTATGTGTAGTTTTTCATCATCAAAAAGTATAGACATTTACAGACATTTTCGGATACTTGTACTTTGCTTTGCTGCTTCGTTTTTTCCAAAGAATAATTGTATTATCTTTTTAAAGACATAGGATAGTAGTCGATATCCAGGAAAAATATTCTCATCGTTACACGAATTTTTCGATATTGTTTTTGGCTCTGTCAACCATGAGTCTCGGGTTTTTCAATAGCGCATCGGATAGGGAGTTAAATAAAGTCCAGATAATCATCTTTAATTTTGATATTTACACAAAGCTTTTTTTTATCTCTCTGATTTTCCTTTGGTTTATAATCTTTATATTGATCCTGCCGTTCATAAATTCATGTTTATTAAGGCTCAAATTACTAGTTGTTTATCAACTTTTAAATGTCATCCGCGTAACCTTTATTTGGATTATTCGTTTGTTCTCGATGTGTGTTAATTTATTTAAAATTGGCTTAGTAATAAAGTTCGTTTACGTCAAAAGATTTCGTCTTGCTTTGATAGTAAAATACATTAGGACATGGTTTGGGGTTTACACCCAATTCACTAAAGTTCGGTTCGTTATTTCACATTTCCAAATGAGAAGATTAGCCCTTCATTATTTTTAACATTTTCTTGAAATTTCTCGATTAAACTCTTTTAATTTCTGACCGCATAATTGGAAAGATATTCTGTAAATTTGACATGGAATTGTCGTTCAAGTTTGTTTAAAATAGCTATTGCTTGAAAAAGAACCGTGTATTGAGGAGTAAAACTTCTTACATACAATGATTATTTTCGGATTTTACTTTAAGAGTTTTATCAATTTCTTTCGATACATTTTCAGACTTGGATTTTATCGTTAGTACCGATAGCCAAACTTTTCAGCTATTGATATGAAAGTTTTTCATCATCATTAAATAGGTACGAGATTTTTTCTTTTCAACTCTTTGAAATTTCTCTTTTAATATTCACAGTTAAATTTTCTCAATATTAAACATGTATTTCGTTGGAATCGGCAATTTTATTTTCTCTTAGCCCACTGTCTTAAATTAATGTTAGTTACTCATTTATTATAAAATTTTCCTCTTGTTTCTTCAAACTGATTTTTCGAAATTGTAATGGACGAGGTATTAGTGGATGTTCAAAAATGTCTTTTTGTGCAGTGAATGGTGCAACTCTTATCTTTTTTCCAGCCTCCATATTCTAAAGAGCAAAAATTTGTTAAACTAAAATTTTTGAGAAGTAGGTGATTTTTGTGACAAACTTGACACAAATCAGCAGACAAATTTCTGGTCAAATGTTTTCAGGATTGTTCTATTTAAAGAGACACAAAATAAATTTTGGTAAAATTAAAATTTTGAGATAGGAGTTAGTGATTTTTTTACACACAAATCAGCACAATTTTCTGGTTCAAATGTTTTCAGATTGTTCTATTTGTTATAGAAGGGGGAGAAAAATCATTTTTAACTAAATTTATGTTAAAAGATTGTTTCTATAATAAATGGGCAGCCGCTGTTACAAGGAGTAGAATAAGGTTGGTGAACTAAGAATTCAAAGAATATAAGAAATTAGTGGAATTTGAAGAAAAAAAGAGGATATAGAATCTTGAATTAGGAGAAATGAAAATGAAAGATATAAATTCGGGTTTTCACACAATAATTGCCGAGTTGGAAAGATGTGATAAAGTTTACACTTGCCCGAACCAGATTTTTGACTGTTATTGGATGAGGATAAAAAGATTTAAAGAATTAAAAACAAAAATGAAATAAATTACAACTTGATTGTTACTATGGAAAGGAAGACTATAAAAAGATAAAGACTGTGTTACAATTAACTTTTGTAGAAATAAAGATTTTTTATTAATGATTTTTTGACACTTTGTTCATTAAAACAAGCTTTATAAATGTTCAGAAGCCAAACATTGAACAGTATAAAAACAGCTAAAGATTCGGTTATTTTAACATTCGTGGCTTTCCTGTTAAGATTTTATTAGGATTTGTTTATGCGGTTCTCAATGGACAGTTATTTCTACAATTTGATTTTTCTGTCTGTCCCCAAAAGTCCGGTCTAGGAACCGGGCATATTCATATCTACTTATATATATATATTATATATATAGGTGCTACTTATTTTTGAGTTAATTTGTTCATAATGCACCTGCAGTTAAAATGACATGTCTGAACGTTTATTTAACCTCTATATAGTTTATTTAATATAAACATAAACAAAACCTCGGGAAAAGGCTAAGAAACTGCTTGTTAATATTAAAGATTCGATTTTTTTTAAAGAAAACAATTGTTTTTAACATTAATTGACAAAAAGCGATCCCATTGTTGGCCGTCCAAGCTAGGAACAAGGTAGGTGAAAGCAGTTGAAGAAAAATCTTACATTTGAGCAGCTGACTTAATCTCTCTTCTTTTCTCTAGGAAGAGGCATAAAGTATTACTTTGGGGATATTTACTATACGTTTATATTTTGTCTCTGTTTGTGCCATTATTATTACGTAATATATTGTATTTTGCATTTTATTTGCCTTTTTTAAGACATTTTTATACATGAAAACATTGACACTAGCCATTTTTGTGTCAAATAGTGACGTCACCCTTTGTGAACAATGATGCTACACGCGTTCCACACGTGGTGTTCCCTTTTGTTTTATATGGCACAAAATACATTGAGCTTGAGTACTGTTGAGAGATTACAACCACTTTCATTATCTTTAGTTGTATTCAATTCATTTATTAACGCTGTTTTGACATAAAAATATTGAGTTAAACAGTTTTATCGTTTCTTAAAATTTTTATTACATTAACATAACAAAATAAGAAAAGCATTTTTACGTGTACAAACTATAGCGATTTTATAGGTCGTGAATGAGCTATATTGTTAATTCTGACCATATTTATTAGACTGTTGGATTTCATACTATTTGTGGCCATAAAGTTTTGAGCTAGGTATTTTCCTATAGTATTGATTTCTAATGAACCCAAAGGTTAATTAACCCTTTGCAGATTAAATATATTCGTGTTTTAAATTCACTCAACAAGTTTTTTAGAGATCGGAGTTTGAAATTAACTAAAAGTTTGACATAAAGAAAGGCTTCTGGGCTGAAAAGTATTTAAATTGAAAACTAATACTCAATACTAATGTAATTTATAAGAGTCATTACTTATTCTAAAAATGTGTATAATATGATACCATGTGACAAAAAGAGTAACGTAGTAAGAGTACACGATGAAACATGCATATCGCTTTAAAGCTTCATAATATTAGGTTATAACATTTCCATGGTTAGTGAAAAAAACTCTTCTGAATCAAGTGCGTTATTATTATTTGTCAGAGATAACCCATTTTAAAAGAGGTGTCAGGGCGATGATCGATGTGACACGTTCCTGTTAAGAATCCATCATTGTTTGTGTCAAAATAAAAGTTTCGTTATTTCGTGACAGATATTCTTTATACAGGAGAGCTAAGGTCGATTAATAATGAAACATTATCTTGATTAGGCTTCATCATTGTTTGTGAGTCTTGTGTTAGCTGATCTCAATTGTCCATGTTAAAATAAAAGACTACTGCTGTTAGAATGACCTTTTTCGATGCCAGAAGGTTGGAAGTATCGGGCCCATGATCCATGTGACACTGCTTGATTAGGTTTCATCGTTGTTAGTAGCTATAGTCTTGTGCTTTGCCTTTCTAAACTTACCACTCCAAGACATAATAGGGATTCATTTATCTTCCGTCATGATCCCAAAGGTGTTAAAAAACTATCGTCGGTTTTTCATTTATTCCATATACCCTTCACTACTAATTTTGATCCAGACGCTTCAAACTACAAGGTGTCATGATCAGTACAGTAAAAAAATAATTTATTTCTATGATCCGCTCTTTTCAAATCATATTTTCCGCTGTAAACCACTTATCTTTTTGATTTCTTAGTGGAATTTTCATGCTTTTTAAGTTTAAATAATGTGCCCTTTTGTATTTTTATACAAAAATAAAAGAATTTTGCAATCACAAACATTGCAGGCATAACAAAGTTATAAGCATAGCATATATTTTTAGAGGTCCAAGTCCAACGAGCAAACAAAGTTTTGCTCAATGGATTTGATCCACTCTAACCCAAGTTCAAATAAAAATTTGTGTTTAGTTCATTAATACAGACTGCCCAACTTTATACACAAACACTGCGAAGTAAACTTTTATATTCTTTACGTATAAAATTGGAATTTTGAGATATTGGAACAAGTAACATATTTTTCATGTATGTATGTTATTATAACCTTATATGGAACCACACAAAATGACATGAAATAAAGCAATCACTTCAAAACTAAGAAATTAAATTTAACTAAGATTTTTTCAAAAAGCAACTTATCAAATATATGTTAATCGGCTCAGCTGTTTATTATAACTTACATTTGGGTTATAAAAATAAAATACTTTGATTTTATTCCAAGTTTCAAAAATTTTTTAGGTTACTTTTCTAGTTTTTATTTTTATATAAACCTTCTTTGGATTTCAATGGATATTATTTTACAATATATATTTAACCGAGTTGGTCCAGTCGTTATCAATATTAGATCTTAAACCGTACATTTTTACAATTAGTTTTTATTTCTAAGTTTACTGCTACCGGTTTAAAGTTTTTACCAAAGCAATAAAAATATATCAAATCCATGGTATTATTAGAAAGTTATTTTTACTGTTGATAACAATATAGATCTTATTTGGTGATTAAACGGTTGGAATAAATATAAAGTACAATCTAATTCACAGTAAGTACTCAATGGATCCAACGTTTAATTTAGGCTTTGCAATAACGTTATTGCGTGACTAATTTACGTTAAAAATCCATTTAACTTTGTTAGTAGTTTGATATAAGTTTGGTGGATTTTGTATGATAATAGGGTTATACATATTTACGAAGACAAATCAAACAAAACAAAGGAAAAACGATTTCAACAAGTCAATGATTTAAGAAGGAGTTCAGCCTTTGATGGTATATTAGTGGAACCTTATATAATCTAAAAATAATTTAAATGTAATGTTGTTACTTAACATCAATAATATTAATTTTAAAAATATGTGCTTTTCAGATCTTAGGTACATTTGGCAGATAAACAATATGCATAATTGTTTAACCTCAAAGACACTAGGTATTTAAAAATTATGTAAGGAAAAAACTTTTCAAGTAAGAATACACACACTAACTGTGAATATTATTTCATTTATATATATATTTATAAAACTGCTAAAATTTGAAGTAAACCGTTATCAAGTTCAAAATCCCGTAACATTTTCTTAACGGTAAAACATGAAGTTTTTGTTTACAAAATCAGACAACTTTGTTTTACATAATATATTACAATAACATTAAATAATGACCTGTTAATTTTTACTACTGTTACCGGCCTCTTATGTTGCTTTTTGTTGGAAATCTTTAAACATCAGTACACATTTCCTTAATCTTAAAGGAACCATGACGTATATCATAAACTCCTCTAATGTCTTCACGGTATACTTACCTCCATTAGCACTAATGTGTTCCAGCCCCTGGAAAGCTTCCTCTACGTTCACTGAATCACAGCAAAAATAAAAATAAGAGATGCCTCTAAACTTATTCCTATTCACGACTAATGGAAAATTATTCCAAAATTAAAAAAACATATTATGGTTTTTGCATTTAAGGAGAAAAGGATGTGGACACGATTATATTGTAAAAGAAATGGGTAATTATATTTATTTAAGTGTTTTTTTGTTTTTTGTGATAAACAATATTGTATACGATACGAAGTGCGAAAGAATTAGAATAATCTACATAAATTAAAGATTAAAAATAAATACCTATTTTATAATTAAATTTAAAAATTATTTACACACATTATAAAGTTAAATATGCAATAATTATATGTTTACGCAATGACAATAACACACACTAATACTCCTAACATTCTAAAACTAACAGTTGAAATCAACTCACAACTCAGTTTATACATGAGTATACTGCAATACAAATTACTTTCTTCGTACACAATAAACGACGCTAATTAAGCTGCATATGTGCACTTTATAAATACAGCTTTTCTGTATTTGAATTCCAGAAGAAACGTATGGTTTTAGTCAATTTTTTGTACTAAAAATAAATCAAATTTTGTGTAGGAATTTAATATTGAATCAGCTACACTTATAAATCAAAATATATCGTCTCGTACAATCAAAATATTTTAGATTTTGATACATTTGGAAAAAATCTGTAGTTTTCAAGAGTTTCTGCCTTAAATTGATGAATATACATACTTAAAATTTTACGTATTTATATATTTTTTACTGGTATTTAAAATTGGTGATTATACAATAGTACAAGATCATATCTTTCTTACGATTGTTGCATTTTATTACTATGCAACAGAGAAGTAGGCTACTTTACGACATTTAAATAAAACACATTGTACGTTTGAATAAGCTAATGAAGATAGTGATTTTAGCTTAAAGTATTTTAAACTTAATTATTTCACAGGATTTGTTTTGGTGCACTAGTATTTGGATTTTCGTGTTGACTAACTCAAATATTAAAATTTCTTCATATTAAAAATAATATTTTAAAAAATCAACTCTAAAAAACAACAAATTTTTGTTCGGTTTATAAAAATTATACGTTAAACTTTAGTCGAAAATGTTAATAAAATCCCTATTATTGTAGCAATAATGAGTGTAATATTTGTAATAAATATTCTTGTGTCATTTTATCAAAGGCACCAAATTAGAAACTGTTTATTAAATCTTGTCGTTAAATGAGCTAAATCTCGTTTGAATATTATCATTGGCCTACAGTATTTGCTCCATTCCGCACAATATTATAAAATGCTTTAGGGAGTCAGATTTTAGTAAATTATATCACGAAATCTAATCTAAAAATAAAATCGCGATCATATTTCAAAAATAACAAATAGGCGGCTACTGACAACATTTCATAAAGGACGTGATGTGCCATACGTCACACACAACTGTGGGGCTAGCTGGGCACAAGACACCTAAGAGTTAGAAAGTTTACTCAATATAGTTACAAATATCTTAATGCTTTGACATTAACTTTAGAAATGATTAGTCATGTCTTTTAGTACTAGTGCAATGTCTATATAGCTACTCGGATTATACGTTTAGAATTAAAATCAGTCGAAATCAGTCGCCCCATATTTGGCATAAAAATAATAACTACCGGCATTTTTGTGGGTGGGGGGACTCCACGGCCCCCTCGCCCTCCAATCCAACACTCTTAGTGACCTCATTCGACATTTATAGTTCCTACAGGCAAACAAACATTTTATTTCCTCATTAGTAGCAATGCAGAGCATATCTTAATTGATAGTATTCGTCTTGGCAAGTTGTTGCCACAGATGGAAGTGTTAACCTCGAATATATCGATAAAAGCAGCATCCCTCGAATTAGTCAGAGAACAATCATACATCTCTTTTATTTCCTTCATGCTGGCTAAAATCCATTCAAATGGCCATATCACGTTAACGTAGTATTAATCACAAATCTTCTTTGGGTATTAATACTACGTTAATAGATGGAGCTTAAACAGGGAATTCATACCCACTCGATGCATTCAGCATTTTTTTTAACATACTATAGAACCGCATTTTCAACGTATATGATATAAACTTCTAAATGGCCCAGCAATATAAGTGATACAATAGTTCTATCAGATTTACTGAAACGTGTTAACCACACTGTGCTAGGCAGTAAAAAATAAAAAATCTGGAAACCGACCTTTCCATCAAATTTATACTTCATTGCAAACAATATAAATGAATAAGGTTTTTACAGCGTATACAAAATTATACAATAATACATGGCTAAGTGGAATAGCCATTCAAGCGGCCAAAAATGTCTACGTACTCAATATAAACTACGCTCTCAAAAACTAGTTGGTAAAATAAATATCTATTGACTTTGTGATAGACTAAATTAAAATAGGAAATTTTTTAGTGGAGCTTTGTTATAATAATTCATTCGAATCCCAGATTACTTTCCAAACTTACCGTCAAAAAAAGTACACCTAAGTCAAAAAAGTTGACAAATGTTGTGATAACTCAATAATATTTTTGTTTATTAAAAAAAGGAGAGGCCGATCCCCTTTTAGCCTTATTCTGCCCGTCCTCATGGGCCCCTGGCCTTCAAAAGGATCTTATCAAACAGAATAAGGCGAGAGTCGATACAGTGTAATTTCGATGGTAAAGATAAAAATTGGATAAAAAATTGTCACAGACAGGATTTGAACCTACGCTAACTCTAACTCAGATTCGAAGTCCAACGTCTTACAACCGCTCGGCTATCGGCACTCCCATTATTGATTTATTTCTTAGTGGGATTACTATACATTTATTTGATAACTCCAAACCGTTAGTATAAAACAATTGTTGTTCATTTTTATGTGCACCACGAAACACCTTTTTAATTTTATCTACGAAGTTATGAGGTGAATTTTTTATAGTTTAACGGTTGCCATATTGGAATGAAAAATCTAACCAAGCTAATGAATTGCCTTCAAAAGCATAAGGCGTAATATTACAAAATATACATCATAAAATATATAATTCTTTTCGAACTCATATATAGCTGGCCAAATTTCGCATTGAAAATAATTCAAGTAACCCTTATTTGGAAATTTGTGTGATCACAAATAAAACGAATTGAAATTGATCCACATTCTGTGCAATCAACTGTCTTCAACAGATACAGTGGAATATTGAAGGTGATATTTGTTTAAAATTTCTGATTGGCAACGAATGTCTGAAAATTTAATATCAAACCCGTTATACTGTCCTTGACGGTTCATTTTAATGTAGCTTCATCATAGAAGTTTCATACATGATAAAAAGAGATCTACAGCTCAGTTAAACTTATCTTTTCTAAATCTAAAAAAGGGTATAATCCTAAATAGATTAACTATGAATAACTTGCTAATTAAATCTCAAGTTTAAATGAAACTTAGACAGGATTATAAATATAAATCCATTATCCTACTTCACATATTTGAGATGGAAGACTAATCTTATTATATTTATCAAACAAATAAAACTTTTTGAGAGTCTCTCGTTGTTCATAGATGTACGAATGTTTGGCAAAAAGTTCAAAAAGAATGTTTGGCACAAGTGGTTACAAATATACAAATAAATAGTACTTAAATTAAATTAGTTTTAGCATTAAAAAATTTTTTACACAATCAGTATGTTTTTAAGGCCCTTCTTGTTCGCAGTCTTTCAAATTTCTTATGAGCACTTAAAGAGTGCTTCTTAGCCAATTACAGAGTTCAATAAAGGAAGTTTTCAATTTTCTTTCCGGTGTATAGTTTAAAATTAAGGAATTCCTCGAAATATTTTAACTAAACACAAAATTAAATTGTTTATGATAAAGTGTTTCTGAAGAATCAATTACATTGTTGTTTAATGTATACAAGGTCAATTTCCTGAATAATAATTTTATACTTTTATTGAAAATTCTAAGATATTGATTTGCAGCTTGATCTGTTACTCGATGATTCATTTCTTTATTAAAAATGCAGCGTTTTAAAACCGGCCGTTTACCACGGGTTTTGAAAATGAATAATGGGTAAGTCGTTATCATAATAATTTTGTATGGCAAAACAGCATGATTGAATGGAAAATAAGGTTACGCTTGATATTCAGACATATTTGGGAATTATGGTTAAAGAGCAATGTTGTGGAGCCTTGTAACGGGTTTTGTTATTTCCAACGCAAAGTTTGCTGAAAATTCCATAATGTTTGATAAATAGCACAAAAGCACTTAAATATTTTCAGGCCTGAGGGAAGGGATTGAGCCGGGGCTTAGTTTGGATAGTTATTGTCTATTATTTTTCCCAACTCGGCCACTTTTGTCAGTCGGTGGGGGAGTGACTCCGTCACCGTATTGATTATTTTCTGCCTGGATGGACTGATTGGTCGAGGTCAGGTGGTTGACCTTGACTGATTACCGGCAGCGGACTACTGATCGGAACGGTCGGACACGTTCTACAGAGGCGACGTGAATCTCGTGCTGTCTACTGGTCGTCCTGATGCCCATGGCTGGCTAATTCTACTACTTTCGGCAGGTAATTGTTTTTCTCTTTCACCTCTCTTAACTTAATATAGTTGGCGGTTTTTCTCTCCCACCCAGACATATATTTTCGTTGATTAGTTAAAAGTAGCTTATTCTTTATTTTTGTTATTTGTGTTCCTTGTGTACGTTTTCTTGTCGCAAAGTGTTCTATTCTGTCTTTCGTAACGTTCTAAATTGTTAATTTATTTATCTATGCCAGTTAAATATTATATTTTACGCCGTGCTTTCTAATTGATCCGTTCGGCGAACGGAAATTATTTATTTAGTAATCACCTTGTCTTTATTTAGTGTAAGCGAGACGGTACAGACTTTGCACATTTTTTTACCTCGTGTTTTGTGTTGCGTGCAAAAATTGGGTGGCAACATTCATGATTTCTATTTTATGTTTAAATTAATTAATTGCTTTATAGTAGCGTGAACGGCTTACTTTTCGATTATAATTTAATTATTGTTATTTGGGGAATGGTGTATGTACTGTTATTATTTGTAAAATTACATAATTTACAATACAATTAATATTACAGAATGAATAAAATACAGTGAATTATTTTTACAAGTAAATGTTACCAAGCTGAATCATTTATTATGTCTCTTCTAGCCTATAAGTAAATGTTTAAATGTTTGAAAATTTGTTATGTATGTAATATTTAACATTGTCACCAAGTAGTGCGTATCTTATAATACTTGGTGTCTTGAGTTATTTTCTGGAAACAGTTTTTCAATACTTAAAAGGTACTGTTAGCTACAGATTGTTATTTTTAAATTGTTAAATTTAAATATTTTATATTTACTTTGTGCAAAAACATAATTATATAACATAAACATAAACTTTTCTGAATATCTACTGGTTATGTTGGCATTTCAATAGGGTCCCCGTGAGTGCCGTCAACATGACTGGTGCGGCGAGTCTGCCCCAATGGAAACAGCACTGTTAAACCCAAAATTGAATGCCCGCGCCCTGCCAGCGCAACTGTACCGTCATCCAACTGGACTGTCTGTACTTCATTTCGTCTTGAACAAGGTTGGAGCTAAAATTTTTTTTTTTCCTTCTTCTTTTACTGGACTTGAGAGGATTGGGTTTTATAGAGCGCTACCAGATATTATATCTGGAGGAGGGCCAGTGTTAAGTTAACTAGTATTTATTTAGTTTAGTGACATGATCTGTAGGGGAGGATTTCATCTTTAATTTGGATTCGTGGAGGCAACTAAGCCCCGCCTCCTTCGAAAATCGGCTTTAAATATATATATATATATATATATATATATATATATATATATATATATATATATATATATATATATTTTGCTACAAACCTGAAACACAATTACTTTTTAAAAATTAGTGGGACTAGAAATTCTACAACTTTTTCCCTCCCCTCAGTTCATAATAATTAACAGTTCAAAATTTGTATTTACTACTTGCCGTACCTGTTATTTATATACCAAATTTCTATTTATTATGTTATTTACATGTCAAATTTCTATTTATTATGATATTGTCAATATTGGAATTCTATTTATTTTTGTTATTTAGTTTGTAAGTTACGCGGTGCACCGTGGTGCTGCAGTTAATTGTATTTTGTATGAAAATGTTTGCCATCTAATTAATTATATATCATGTACTGGAAAGTTTGTCTCTCTTTGTCTCTTTTCCCACTAGTGGCATGTGGTTGTTTTTATATGCTTTGCTCCGAGTTTGGGAGGGGCGCGCTTCCGAGAACTCCTGTTGCGGTTGAGGAGACTTACGGTGAAGTCTAGTTTCGCTAACTCGGGACAGGATACTAAGTTCGTAGTATTCTTAATAATAGCGCTTATTATTAAATATAACAGAGTCCTATGATAATTTTTGAATCAGTATTAGATCATTTTAATATATATACGAGGTAGGAGCAAGCCAAACTACGTGTCGCTTAGCAGGCATTGCTAATGTTCGATGCAAATCTTCAGCCTATTGTTAATTTCATTATTGACAGATTAAAAACGACAGACAAGTATACGGTAAAGAACACCCCCCGTCAAACAAAAGGGACATCGTGTTAGCCTACTGAGTGAGAATCTTCAAAGATGCTCATCCAAATTCTATCGTTGTACATGCACCATAATAGAACTCTCACTCGTCTACATAGAAATAATGTTTCTGAAAATATATTTTAATATGGATTTCTTTCCGCAAAATAAATTTCTTTTTTTTTCATTTATTTGAGATTTATGTGTTTAAATAATAAGCGTCTGCACACCAAGTAACAGTAAACTAAAGGTTTATGCGTTATGATAGTTAGGCTACATGTTTCACATGTTCAGACCTCTTATGGGTGTTTATGTTTGTTTTCAGATTTATTTATTGTACGTTCTCGTTGCCATTATGGTTACCTATAAGACCAAAGTAGAAAAAATATTCGCTAACGCTCAGCCAAAATCGCGTATAATGACATGCCATATTATTAAATTCTTCCGCGTATATAAATAAAGTTTAATGTACAATTTAAAGTATATATGTCAGTTCGTTTTTAAGATATGGTGTGGATATACAGACAAACAGAAATGAAAAAAGACATCGATAGAAAATATGTTGTTGTTCTTCTACACAAACATGAGTTTCAATCCAATTTTAAAAACCCCAAAGAAGTTTGCTCTTGATGAATATGGTTTAATCTTTCTATTTTAAGTAATGCTGCGGACGAATTCTTACTAACTTCTACAGTCTGTTCTTTCAATACATAAATATTATAAAATATAATACCATATCTACATATTATTAGTTCCAAACTTGTATATACTATACTAATACATATTAAAACTCTGAATAAAGAAGTTAAGAACACTAAAAACAGTAAAAGAAAAATCAACTAACAAACATTCAATATAATTACGGTCATGAAATGAGCAGCTTTTATGGAACCGCAGGATGAAATTAAACTGTAACTGCCGGGAAGAGCAGCGAGCTTGGCGCCTCTATCGTTTAATAAAGAAACTACCTCTGGGCCGAGTTCTGCTCGACTCGATACTGTTACGGTTATATGCTGCGGTGTGCTAAACACTCTCTGGAAAAGGCGATCAGTCGAGCAGATGAGAAAAAAATATGTCTCATCAGCAAAATACGTCAGGTTTTTGAGAGGCAACAATTGCAAACCATTTTTGCATATTGTTAAAATAATGCGTAGTTTTGAGTAAATAAAAGGTTTGTCACGAAACTGCATTTATATTATGTTATATACTAGTACATGGACTGTTTAAGATGAGGGTCTATGAACGTAACACATAGCAATATAATTATGAGAAAATGGTAAAAATTCTTTGTCATCATCGTAGCCACCATTAGCTAATCAGTATATGGTAAGGCTGTTGCTCTTTTTTCGCTATTACCTCATTGGTCTCTTGTTATATAATGAAGTTTAAATTTCACTTCAAACTGGTTTTTGAAGTTACTTCCAAATAATTATTTGGTACTTAATATCTTAGATATGACTACACTAGATTGTACTTCTCGATATTTTGGCAAACACTCCAGTCCTTAACATTTAAATTCAAATGTAAATTGTAGTCTTATAGTTTTGCTCTGGAATAATAGTATGCTAATATGCCTTAGTACTTTACTTATACACAAATAACATACTTGTAAACTATCAATTTTGTATATTCCAATTTAGTACCCAATTAAATCTAAAACAAATTTACTCGGTATTGAACAAAGTAGGTTACCATTTGTACTATTATGAAACTCTACCTTCCATAAACTGATCACTTAGATTATCGTTCTCGTGTATTTGTAATATCTTTACTCTAAAACACAAATAACTACAACATTTTGAGTGTGTCAAGAGTACAAGAATTAAAATTTTAAGCTCGTTATTTAGCTTATGAATCTTAAATAAAATATTTATAATTGTGCCGAGATACGAATACCTAAAATGTAAAATGAAACAAATTTTTATGGAAAAACCTTAGTTTATTTTATGGTTTTCATACATATTCTAAATATACTGCAATTTCATTATAACTTATGACATTTAAATTCTAAATGATTTAAGGTAATTCTCACTGTAATTCTATTCTCCGAAATTCTTCTACTAATGCTGACCTAGTTCTCTATAATGGTCTCTATTTGGTAAATCTACCAGATCTTATGCAGTGTCAAAACCGAGTAGGCAAGGTAGCAATAAACATAATTATAACTATCCCTTTAACAGAATAGAGTGAATAATTATTTTAATAAATGTTTTATCGCAAATTACCTCACTAAATGAAGTCTCCTACTATGCTTAGTTCTTACGAAACAACTGTAATCTCAGATCTCGGTTGACAGAATTGTTTTAATTATTACATAAAGTACAATTCTATCCTGTACGTCGTGCATTGCTCTCCAATAGATTAATTTTATAGTATTTCTAATAGAAAAATATTTACAATTCTAAACTAGATCAATAAATAATTATAAATGCAGTACACACTCTGCTTAGCCTCTATTGCACCAGAAAACCTTAGGAGAAATAAACTTTCACTAGATCGTCAAATTAAGTGTAGGATTTTCCAATAGAAGTTACACATAATGGAGTAAACTGATGTATTTAGATTTAAAGAGCAAAATAACAAAGCTATCGAAAAGTATGAACTTTAACAAGAGGAACATATTACAAAACGTCTATTATGTAATTAAACATCCTTTAAGCATATTGTACCATCATCATATTTGCAGGAAATATAGTAGTTTTTAATAAGAAAAAAGGATACAAAAACTAAGGAAAAAGATTCATATCTAATATTTGCACCCTTTCAATAAAATACCGGATATTAAATTATGGTAGGTACTCATCAAAGTTAGAAAGTTAACCTTTCATTTACAAGATTGTTTTTCAGACATTTACCCTGCGTCTGTTCTGTGGTCTCTGAGAGTTAATCATATATATTTTTGTAAAATCGTCATACTACAAATAACGGACGACTAACTTCACCTCAATCCGTTAAAAAACCTCTGTTTTTCGCTATCTAGCTTCCGATCTGAATTTGCTGTTTTCTCAGCGTCCTGATTTTCTGAAAAAGATTTACAAAAGCATCCAGCTAATAGAATTTCATCGTCTCTTTAAATCCATGAGTAATGAAGGCTGGCAGCAGTATTTTTTTCTTTAAGATACAATCAACTGCTTAATATGAAGAGGTAAACATTTATTACAAATATTAACTTGAATTATATTTCTTTTATTGAACTACTTATTGTATTTGGTATCTATATATGTGTGCAGTACGTAAATATAGTACTTGATAAACTGAGTAAAATGGTAAGTCCATGAATTGCTAATGTAGACATGAATCTTGCAAAAATTTTATAGTTTTCTTATTTTAGTTATATTGTTTGGACAGAGAGACATATAGAGATTAAATCATTCCAGTCACTCGAGTGAGACATTTCCTCTTCAGTTCACGTTTACACCACTTTATCACAAAGTTAAAGAGTTTAATGAAGAATATTAGCTATTTACACAATTACATCTCAAATACAGAAAACTGTGCTAAACTAAAAAGTGTTTTATAACATTAATAACATTGTTATTTTGTAATCTTATATAGATAAGTTTTATGTTGAATCAATAAGTATGACTAATTCTTTGTTTAAACTTTGTTACTGACGATGGAAGGTTTGAAAGGATAACCGGATGTCGAACTTTTTATACATTAAAAAAGACATAACACAAACGTTTCGAGGATTGTAATCTACACTATTCGTCAGGTGGGGATGGTATGAATACATACAAAAAATAAAGAACAGAAAGAAGAAAATATAAGGGTTCATAAATATCCAAAAGTTGCTTGAAGTCTTGTCCAAGCTTTGTCACTGCACAGCTACTAATCACAGGTACTCAAATAAACAAATCATACAAGAGCGTTGTGACACGCATAAGTCAAGAATCACAACCACCATGCTGTGTGTCAACTTCAGTTGTCACTGCACTGCTAATAATCACAAGTACTAAAATAAACAAATCATACCAGAGCGTTGTGACACGCACAAGTCAAGAATCACAACCAACATGTTGTGTGTCAACTGCACTTAACAAAAACGAAACACAACACTAATTTTAAAACTGAATAACAGAATACAGGTCTGCATTCTACTCTCAACCTTACCCGTCTAAAATATCCTGTCACTCCGCAAAAGGTCCTTATGGGACTAGGTGCAATTATCTAAGCTTCTTTTAAGAGAAAAAAATCTTATTTGAGACATTGTAATTAGATTTTCCAGTAAAATTCTTATAATCGTTTTGTAGTTCACGGCTCTGACGGCTACTATGAGACTTTAAATGCTGAATATTGATAAAATTACCTCAGTGTACCAAAACAACCGAGTACGGCTCAAAAACTCTCTATCCCACGATATGATTGGCATAAAATGGTAATCCCTACGTACGAATCACTTCTGGCAGGTTTATTCTTTACAGTTTAACCTACACTACGTGCAGCAAAAACTTATGTGTCATTTATAGATATCCTGGAGAGGGCATATCACTGACCGCAAATATCGAGATATTGAGGGGCAATGGTAGGTCTTTAGGTTTAATGTATTTAGAGTATATTATGTAGGTCTCTGAAATAGCTTTGGAATTTAGTTAATGGTTAGAAAACTTAAATGCACTATAATTCATATAAAATTTATTTGCAATAGCAACTACCATGTTATAATTTTTCATGCTCGAATGTTCTGCTAGTCAAAATGTCATTTAGAGTAATAATCAAAGTATCATTCCACATCATAGGAACTGATGAGAGAAGTAGTTAGTTTACAACATTGTTACAGTCAAAATGCAAACTTTGAAACGAACGCTTCGTAAAAGTCTAGTCGTTGGCAACTACTTAACAAGATTAGATTATTAAGAAACATCAAAATACACAATTGGACCTAATGACCGGAGTCGTTAAAGTTCAAAAAACTAATTTGTTTATTACTATTTACATTCATTTACTCATATATTAAATAATAGTATTATTACGATATACTAGTTGTACGTATCGGCTATTTATTACTAAACAAGTAGTTAGTAATCCATACAAATGCCAATAACATCTAAATGATAATAAATACACGTATACTTACTTTTTATGATAGTAAAATACCCGTACCGCGGTGTTGTATTTTTTAATCGTTACAAATACAACAGTAAAACCTTACATATCTATACTATACCTAATATCTAAATTTTAAAGCAATTATCTTACCATCTTATCAAGAGTCGGACATAATGAATTTAAAAATTTCTGAAATGATAACATAGGACAAGTAACACATCACATTACAGGCTCTATTAGGATAACACAATGACACAAATTCTAACCCAGTAACAGTGGAAGGGATTTCACTTTATAAACTTAACTTGTTGATGATAGCATTGGTGATATTCAGTTAAAATACAAAACTCCAACAATCCACATTGGTTATAATGAAATATTTTCCGAGTACTGAATATATTACAGCACAATTGGAAAAGTTGGACCAGGTTGTATATAAAATTTAATTGTATGGGAAAATCAGAAGTAAGTACATTTTAAATGCTATCCATTGATCTAGAAAACACACCAAAAATGGTAGGTGGACAAACATTATTGCTAACACAAATTTATATAATTTACTACAGTAAAAAACCTCAACAGTTTTTAATGTGGTTTTCATTTCGTTTTACCCTTTTTACAGTATATACCCAAAATTATTTTCCCAGCTTTGTCCTTGTTAGCTGTAAAAGTACTTTTTCTCAATATTCATAAAACAATTTTAAAACCCAGTGAGTTAGGGAGGATACTACATTGCAACAGTGCTCTGCAATCAAATCTTGTAAACACAGTTTTAAAATTAACTTCAGTTTCATTATTAATGTTTTAATCTATGAATTAAATCACCAGTTTAAAAAAAATTATGGTTGCCTGTAAAGTCGGTTTTACGGGCGAAGATTTTACGTGACAACGTCTTTTTCTCGGTAGAATATTTATTGATATGAATATTATTAAATTGCACAATATGAACAAGGAATTGAATGAAAATAAGAATTGCACAAATTTTAACTATAGAAATATATTTTGTTTACTAAAAACATTGTACATAATTTGAAATTAATTAAAATTTGTTATTGTAAATGGTAAAGTTGAATAAAACATTTACTAAAATTGGAATTTGAAATTCTTGCTAAACACAGTTAAATTCTAACTCCGCGCGTGGTGATTGGTCGGTTTAGTTCGTTTGTTTGGTCGCACTGTTATGACAGGTTAGAGGTTATAATTTGTTATTTTAAATGTTTGACTAGCAATACGCGCTGTTTCTTCTCAATCGACTGAATTACGATTGATTGCAGAGTGATTTAAACTAATAATTTACTTAACACTATCAAACATTTGTCAATAGTATGACATAACCTATAAACTCAGTTTCTCAACTTTTGTGTCAATCTAACAATTAATCAATCAATCATAGTTTACGATAATGAAATATCAGTGTACAATTATTTACCTTTATTGTTGTAGTTGTTGTAAATGACGAATCTAAGCACTCCACATTTTCACGAATAAACATAGTTATCTGCTTTATCTGTGCGGCGGACCCACAGTTATCTGCTTTATCCCGTGCGGCGGACCCACTGGACGGGCATCGTAACGTTACCGGGCGTTACCACTTTTTCATGAGTGACTCCGAGCCGCAACCTAATTTAAGACGTTGTCACGTCAAAATATAATATGATTGTAAACCACTTGATAGGAAATGTATTTCTTCTCCTGTGTTTCTCGTTACTATCATTATTACCCTTATGAACAATATGAACACATTGGCAAACAATGCCTAAGTTACTCCCAAGCAGTGGCATTCACTGTCATCGAAATGAGTGTTCCTAATGTATAAATAAAAGCTTTATGGACAATTTTAAGTCTATATACCAGTTCGTTATTGAGACATAATATAAAACAAACAGTCTTGAAAACCTACAGAAATAACATTTGCCCAGCTCATGTGTAAATATTTTCTGGTTGTTTTCCATTTAAGACAAATGTGGTGCATTGGTAAAAATTAGGTTATCCTATTGTTGATAGCCCCTGAATCGTACATTAAAATACTACCTGGAGTAAACGTCAAATATAATTACAGAATAATTGTATGAAAACAAAATACTACGATTGAACAGCTTGCGGGAATATAAGTCATATCTAAAGACTAATGAATGAAACCATTATTAATGCAGCTCCAATTGGAACGCACAAAGTGAACATCTAAATACCTAGCTCTGTATTTAGCTTATTAAAAATCACTTCCTTGTTTAGTTATTCGTAACTCAACCTATTTAGAACATTTACATCGCTTTCCCCTATTGCTTATTCTTGTGGGAATCGTGAAATTAAAAATATAAATTGTGATAGCATGGAAAATATTCATTATTTCTTGAACAATACACCCCCGTTGTATGAGAGGGGAACCATTGGGAAAGCGTTTTAAGCAAATGGATTGATACTTGTTCAGTCATTGTTGACAAAACTATTGTTTTCGAGTGTATCACAAAGAACTGGGCGACAACGTTATTCCTGTAAACTTCAATTAATCCATTGATTTTACAACAGTAAACTACTAAACTAAATTAATTGTTGTGTAGTGTTATTTAATGTCAAATAAAATTACAAAGCTGTGTATGACCAAATTCTGTACGTTTTTTTATCGTTATATTATAATTATTATAACACATCCATTAATACCATAGAAATAAAAAATGTGTTTGTTAATTGAGATATTCAAAAGGACATAATATAATAAAATTTATGTAGAATTTACCTTAAAAAGTAAATTTACCGTATCAGATTTCAAAATCCTTGTTATAGTTATTATTTATTCAACTTATAATATGTAGTTATACTAAAAACATTTTTAATATTGAAAATGGTTATGCCTCTTGTACTTTATAAATATACATGTACAGTTGAGTAACCTTGGACCGTAGGCAATGTTTTTTCATACTCTCTAATTAGGTAATGAAATGAAATGAAATGAAAATTTGTTTATTTAAACAGGCAAAGTTAGGGCCTCAAGGCCCTTTTCTTACACTTAACCTGTCTGATCAATAAGCAGAACAATAAACAACATGACAAATATGAACAAATATTAACCAAATTAATATTGACACTAATATACCTTACTAAATACATTAAATCAAACATTAATATAAACACTAAAAAAATTATAAATATGATACTTCTAAATAAAAATAAATAAAAAATATAAGTATACAATCATGACACAAAATAATACTACAACTTCCATCTTTAATAATAACCAAAAACTATAATTAATACCTAATAACAATAATTTATAAATATATAATAAGAATATTTTTGAAATAAATAATATATATGCAGTTTGTCTTACTCCACTCCTCACACACAATGCCAGCACCACACCCACAGACCCCTAGGACGGACCCGCCCCCGACCAACCGTTCATGGTACAAACGTTTCAGTGCCGCCACAAACCGCCGATCTCCCTCAATGGAAGTGATTTCTTGGGGGAGGGAATTCCACAGACGACAACCCATCACTTGAAAAGATCTATCAAATACTACAGTCCTGTGTTGGGGCATTCTTAAGGTACGAGAACCAGAGCGAGTGCTTCTTACACTATCATGAGATATAAATTGGAAATAGTTTGAAAAATATTTTGGAAATCCAAATTGTAAAATTGAATGAACTAAATTTAGTATTTTGATTGATCGTTGTTCTTTTAATTTCAAAATATTTCCCTGAATATAGTACGGTGTAATGTGTTGGTCTCGTCTCACATCATAAACGTAACGTAAACAGTAGTTTTCAGTCCTTTGCAGCTTCTCACTAAGTGCTACCGTCATGTCATTCATCACAGAGTTGCAGTAATTGAAGTGTGGAAGTACTAGTGATTTTGTCAACAGTAGTTTGATCCGTTTCAGGTAGAAATCTTTGTAAGCGTTTCAGTGAGTGGACAGATGCGAAGACTTTTTTACATATATCCCTCACCGCTTCCGTCCAAGTCAAATTCGAGTTAAATGTCAAACCAAGATTTTTCACTGTTTCGTAGTATGGTAGAGTGGTTCCGTCAATAATTAAGGATTCAATAGTGTTCGGGTCCAGAAAGTTCCGTAAAACGTGTGTGGCATATAAGTATTGGTTTGGTTTTTGCATGGTTTAGTGTAAGCCCATGGTTTCCACACCATAAAACAATATTTTTAATGTCGTCATTCATCCTGTTGATGCAGTCGTTAATGGAGTTAACGTCAAAGTGCAAGTAGATTTGTAGGTCATCAGCGTACATGTGATACCTGCAGTATTTGAGAACTCTGTGAATGTCATTTACATACAGTACAAAGAGCAGGGGACCCAGGATAGAACCCTGAGGCACCCCACAAGTAACACACCCCCAGTCCGAAGTCACGTCAGCAAACCTTGACACCACTGCCTTCTTTCTGACAGGTATGATCTCAGCCAATTAAGAACATGATCAGAAAACCCTACTACCCTTAATTTAGCTAACAGTAACTTGTGGTTTACGCTGTCGAAAGCTTTAGAAAAATCAAAGAGAGTAAGAATTGTGTCCTGCCTATGGTCCATGGCAAGTCGTTATGTCATCAGTTACCTTTAGCAGTGCAGTTTCAGTACTGTGGTTTGTGCGAAAACCAGATTGGTAGTCACTTAATATGTTATAGTTAGTCAGATATTCAGTAATTTGACAGTGCACTATTCTCTCAAGGCCTTTAGATAGTGCAGGTAGAATACTTATCGGCCTGTAATCCGAGCATGACACTGGAGCTGAGATCTTGTTGAGGGGGAGGACAAGGGCAGACTTCCATTGAAAAGGGAAAACACAGCTTCTTAATGACGTGTTGAAGATTAAAGTAATAATAGGGAGGACAGCAAAGAGGATATTTTTAATGAGGCGTATTGGAATACCGTCACACCCAACAGCATTGCTGCGGATACGGCGTATAGCCCTCAACACGTCACCCTGTATCACTGGCTTAAAAGTAAAACTCAGGATAATTTCGCCTGTGATCTGGTAAGTTATGAAGATAGGTTAAGTAGTCATTCACTTGACCTTGGTTGATAGTTGGACTACAAGAAGTGAAAAAGGTATTTAATTCATTCAATGGGATATGGACCTGATGTGATTCACGTTGCTTTCCCACCCCAAGGCTTTTAACTTTTCGCCATAAGTCGCTTGACGACTGTTTTCTGTTCTCAAAAAGACTTCGCGTGTATCTCAGTCTGGAATTGCGTAGAAGCTGCTTAACCCTATTCCTAAGTTCACGGTACTGGTCCATAAGTATAAGATCTTGGGAGCGCCTCGCTCTCCTGTACAGACTGTCGTGACGTGCCATCAGACTGAGAATTTCGTTTGTCCTCCAGGGCACTGGACGCCTTTTACCAATACGCTTTGTCACTATAGGTGCATGTTTGTCATAAACACCCATGATGGTTTTATTAAAATCATCCACCATATCATCTACAGATTCAAGGTTTTCAAGGTTTTGCCATGAAATCATCAAAATATCAGACATAAACGCAGCCTCATCCATATTTTTAAAGTCTCTGTATTTTATGAATCTAACTTGAGCCTTAGGTACTGTCTATTTGTCACATAATAATTATCTCACTTAATGAACCGAGAAGATAAAGACGAGTAGTTTTTGGATTTCATGGAAAGGAAATATGCATGAGAAAATATTTTTCTGGTTGTTTACCATTTAAGACAAATGTGGTGCATTGATAAAAATTAGGTTATCATAACTATTGATTATAGTATAACTAGGAGCAGATTTTGGTTTCACTCAATAACTTGTCAAGGAATTAATCTGGCTTATTATTTAATTTAATTCAATAATGATTATCAAAAGTAGATTATTAAAAAGTTGTATAAAGTTTATTACCAGATATATGCATTAGGCAAAATAATAAAAGAACATCCTGAATTCCTTTTTTCGATGAAAAGTGACACAAGAAGTGAAAACTGCTTTAAAAATTAATTAAGTAATTGGTTTAATTAGGAAGGAATAAAAGGAGAGTTGTACAAAAGGTAAATCCGCCTGACAAGCTTTATTTTAATTTAGGCAGCAATAAATGGCCTCTTCTCCTCCAGATTAAAGGGCTATCTACCTCTGTTAAGGATTTAATGTGTAGATGAGCAGAGCCCAGGTGCGACAACACTGAAGTGGCAAATTAAATTATAACAATTAAACGACTTAGTCACGTAAATTACACAACATTCTTCTGGGCACCATAAACGTATAGATAGTGCATCACTTGGTGATAGACACTTCAATATTTTTAAGCCACACTTTAATATATTCTATAATTCAGTAGTGTTACAAACCATTATTGTTTTATTAAATTGGTCCTTTTATCAAACAATCTATCTGATTCTGAAATCGGTATTGTCTTGTGTATAGTTCATATTACACTGATCAGTACACCTAAGTCCTAAAACTTTTAAAAAAACCACGTACGCTAGTAGGATATATACATATTTTTAAAGTCGAATTAGCAAAAATTTGGAAACATAGCACTGGTAGTTAAGTTTTTTTAAATAATATTTCACTGTCCAAAAAAAATTCCTATATATGGTTTTGTAGTCTGTGTCATAATAAACTCCAAAGTGAAATAAGCTCATAAATAGATAACAAATTATTAAAACTACTACTTGTTAGTAGGCCCTACTTGAATACATCTTTTAAACCTAAAGAAAATTACTTACTCTAGCTATATACCTTAGTTATTCTTAATCTGCTCAGACCTCTGGATTATGTGAGGATACAGTCTCACAGAATAAGGAGGGGGAGTCGGTTTAGTACAAGATCAACAGTATAAAACAATCCAACATACACACTCACACAACACAATAGCTATGAATACGCTAAGTTATAACGTAGCTGTGGTGGGAGGGGCATATATCAATTCAGGTTCATTTCACCTTCCGCTTAGTACAACTTCAGTAATCTACCACTGTTACAGATTGATTCCTTGAATCTGTAATATACATCTGCCTGAAGGTCAGTGATGACGACGTAAAAATACCTCTTCTGATAGTTTTAATATCAGCATAACTCAATATTCACATTGAATCAACTCTTGCCACCATAGCTACTCTATGTGTACTCAGTTTCTCCACCGTTCTGAAGGATCGTGTCTAAAGACCGAAGTGCGCCTGTTGAGACAATGAGAATATTTCTTCATCTAGATTACACTGGATACCTGCTGGGCAACCAGACTGAGCTCTTTTGTAGCCTAGGTGTCTCAATTTTAAAACAATGCAGAGATCGTTTTGAACGTCTTCTTCACCGAGTCTGATGGATCTCTTTTGAAAGATGTGGACTCCAGATTCCAGGAGTTCATCTGTGTGTTAATGTTAAATTTCACACGCTGCACTCATTGGAGCTTAGATCAAAATTCAAAGTCGTAAAGAATTTTTATAGTAATGTATAATTGAGTTAATATACATTAACTCAATTAAATTCGGTTATTAATTTCGTTATTTTAAAGTCACCGATAACGCTTTAATTACTTACAATTATTTTATTAAATTCTAGTGGTATTTTTATAATATTCCCACCAGAATTTTGATTTAGACTAGACTTTTGATGTTCTACAAAAAGACTAGTTCCTTGTGATAAGACTGGTTTAGGCTAAAAAGGTATGTTATATGTGCTATCACAAAATTATATTGTCTATCACTGTGTATATGCAGATATATATAGTATAAATTATATGTTCTCTAAGAATAATGTGTTCATTCTATATACATATCTGTCCCTAGTTGTTATCGTTGAAAGAAAAAAAAACATTATGGTTGCCTGTAAAGTCGGTTTTTACGGGCGAAGATTTTACGTGACAACGTCTTTTTCTCGGTAGAATATTTATTGATATGAATACTATTAAAATTGCACAATATGAACAAGGAATTGAATGAAAATAAGAATTGCACAAAATTTTAACTATAGGAAATATATTTTGTTTACTGTTTACTAAAACATTGTACATAATTTGAAATTAATTAAATTTGTTATTTGTAAATGGTAAAGTTGAATAAAACATTTACTAAAATTGGAATTTGAAATTCTTGCTAAACACAGTTAAATTCTAACTTCCGCGCGTGGTGATTGGTCGGTTTAGTTCGTTTGTTTGGTCGCACTGTTATGACAGGTTAGAGGTTATAATTTGTTATTTTAAATGTTTTGACTAGCAATACGCGCTGTTTCTTCTCAATCGACTGAATTACGATTGATTGCAGAGTGATTTAAACTAATAATTTACTTAACACTATCAACATTTGTCAATAGTATGACATAACCTTTAAACTCAGTTTCTCAACTTTTGTGTCAATCTAACAATTAATCAATCAATCATAGTTTACGATAATGAAATATCAGTGTACAATTATTTACCTTTATTGTTGTAGTTGTTGTAAATGACGAAATCTAAGCACTCCACATTTTCACGAATAAACATAGTTATCTGCTTTATCTGTGCGGCGGACCCACAGTTATCTGCTTTATCCCGTGCGGCGGACCCACTGGACGGGCATCGTAACGTTACCGGGCGTTACACTTTTTCATGAGTGACTCCGAGCCGCAACCTAATTTAAGACGTTGTCACGTCAAAATATAATATGATTGTAAACCACTTGATAGGAAATGTATTTCTTCTCCTGTGTTCTCGTTTACTATCATTATTACCCTTATGAACAATATGAAACACATTGGCAAACAATGCCTAAGTTACTCCCAAGCAGTGGCATTCACTGTCATCGAAATGAGTGTTCCTAATGTATAAATAAAGCTTTATGGACAATTTTTAAGTCTATATACCAGTTCGTTATTGAGACATAATATAAACAAACAGTCTTGAAAACCTACAGAAATAACATTTGCCCAGCTCATGTGTAAATATTTTCTGGTTGTTTTCCATTTAAGACAAATGTGGTGCATTGGTAAAAATTAGGTTATCCTATTGTTGATAGCCCCTGAATTCGTACATTAAAATACTACCTGGAGTAAACGTTCAAATATAATTACAGAATAATTGTATGAAAAACAAAATACTACGATTTGAACAGCTTGCGGGAATATAAGTCATATCTAAAGACTAATGAATGAAACCATTATTAATGCAGCTCCAATTGGAACGCACAAAGTGAACATCTTAAATACCTAGCTCTGTATTTAGCTTATTAAAAATCACTTCCTTGTTTAGTTATTCGTAACTCAACCTATTTAGAACATTTACATCGCTTTCCCCTATTGCTTTATTCTTGTGGGAAATCGTGAAATTAAAAATATAAATTGTGATAGCATGGAAAATTATTCATTATTTCTTGAACAATACACCCCCGTTGTATGAGAGGGGAACCATTGGGAAAGCGTTTTAAGCATAATGGATTGATACTTGTTCAGTCATTGTTGACAAAACTATTGTTTTCGAGTGTATCACAAAGAACTGGGCGACAACGTTATTCCTGGTTTAAACACTTCAAGTTAATCCATTGATTTTACAAACAGTAAACTACTAAACTAAATTAATTGTTGTGTAGTGTTATTTAATGTCAAATAAAATTACAAAGCTGTGTATGACCAAATTCTGTACGTTTTTTTATCGTTATATTATAATTATTATAACACATCCATTAATACCATAGAAATAAAAAATGTGTTTGTTAATTGAGATATTCAAAAGGACATAATATAATAAATTTATGTAGAATTTACCTTAAAAAGTAAATTTTACCGTATCAGATTTCAAAATCCTTGTTATAGTTATTATTTATTCAACTTATAATATGTAGTTATACTAAAACATTTTTTAATATAGAAAATGGTTATGCCTCTTGTACTTTATAAATATACATGTACAGTTGAGTAACCTTGGGACCGTAGGCAATGTTTTTTCATACTCTCTAATTAGGTAATGAAATGAAATTGAAATGAAAATTTGTTTTATTTAAACAGGCAAAGTTAGGGCCTCAAGGCCCTTTCTTACACTTAACCTGTCTGATCAATAAGCAGAACAATAAACAACATGACAAATATGAACAAATATTAACCAAATTAATATTGACACTAATATATCCTTACTAAATACATTAAATCAAACATTAATATAAACACTAAAAAAATTATAAATATGATACTTTCTAAATAAAAATAAATAAAAATATATAAGTATACAATCATGACACAAAATAATACTACAACTTCCATCTTTAATTAATTAACCAAAAAACTATAATTAATACCTAATAACAATAATTTATTAAAATATATAATAAGAATATTTTTGAAATAAATAATATATATGCAGTTTGTTACTCCTCACACACAATGCCAGCACCACACCCACAGACCCCTAGGACGGACCCGCCCCGACCAACCGTTCATGGTACAAACGTTTCAGTGCCGCCACAAACCGCCGATCTCCCTCAATGGAAGTGATTTTCTTGGGGGAGGGAGTTCCAACAGACGACAAAACCCATCACTTGAAAAGATCTATCAAATACTACAGTCCTGTGTTGGGGCATTCTTAAGGTACGAGAACCAGAGCGAGTGCTTCTTACACTATCATGAGATATAAATTGGAAATAGTTTGAAAAATATTTTGGAAATCCAAATTTGTAAAATTGAATGAACTAAATTTAGTATTTTGATTGATCGTTGTTCTTTTAATTTCAAAATATTTCCCTGAATAAAGTACGGTGTAATGTGTTGGTCTCGTCTCACATCATAAAACGTAACGTAAACAGTAGTTTTCAGTCCTTTGCAGCTTCTCACTAAGTGCTACCGTCATGTCATTCAATCACAGAGTTGCAGTAATTGAACGTGTGGAAGTACTAGTGATTTTGTCAACAGTAGTTTGATCCGTTCAGGTAGAAATCCTTTTGTAAAGCGTTTCAGTGATGTGGACAGATGCGAAGACTTTTTTACAAATATCCCTCACCGCTTCCGTCCAAGTCAAATTCGAGTTAAATGTCAAACCAAGATTTTTCACTGTTTCGTAGTATGGTAGAGTGGTTCCGTCAATAATTAAGGATTCAATAGTGTTCGGGTCCAGAAAGTTCCGTAAACGTGTGTGGCCATATAAGTATTGGTTTGGTTTTTGCATGGTTTAGTGTAAGCCCATGGTTTCCACACCATAAAAACAATATTTTTAATGTCGTCATTCATCCTGTTGATGCAGTCGTTAATGGAGTTAACGTCAAAGTGCAAGTAGATTTGTAGGTCATCAGCGTACATGTGATACCTGCAGTATTTGAGGAAACTCTGTGAATGTCATTTACATACAGTACAAAGAGCAGGGGACCCAGGATAGAACCCTGAGGCACCCCACAAAGTAACACACCCCCAGTCCGAAGTCACGTCAGCAACCTTGACACACTGCCTTCTTTCTGACAGGTATGATCTCAGCCAATTAAGAACATGATCAGAAAACCCTACTACCCTTAATTTAGCTAACAGTAACTTGTGGTTTACGCTGTCGAAAGCTTTAGAAAAATCAAAGAGAGTAAGAATTGTGTCCTGCCTATGGTCCATGGCAAGTCGTATGTCATCAGTTACCTTTAGCAGTGCAGTTTTCAGTACTGTGGTTTGTGCGAAAAACCAGATTGGTAGTCACTTAATATGTTATAGTTAGTCAGATATTCAGTAATTTGACAGTGCACTATTCTCTCAAGGCCTTTAGATAGTGCAGGTAGAATACTTATCGGCCTGTAATCCGAGCATGACACTGGAGCTGAGATCTTGTTGAGGGGGGTAGGACAAGGGCAGACTTCCATTGAAAAGGGAAAACACAGCTTCTTAATGACGTGTTGAAGATTTAAAGTAATAATAGGGAGGACAGCAAAGAGGATATTTTTAATGAGGCGTATTGGAATACCGTCACACCCAACAGCATTGCTGCGGATACGGCGTATAGCCCTCAACACGTCACCCTGTATCACTGGCTTAAAAGTAAACTCAGGATAATTTCGCCTGTGATCTGGTAAGTTATGAAGATAGGTTAAGTAGTCATTCACTTGACCTTGGTTGATAGTTGGACTACAAGAAGTGAAAAAGGTATTTAATTCATTCAATGGGATATGGGACCTGATGTGATTCACGTTGCTTTCCCACCCCAAGGCTTTTAAACTTTTCGCCATATAGTCGCTTGACGACTGTTTTCTGTTCTCAAAAAGACTTCGCGTGTATCTCAGTCTGGAATTGCGTAGAAGCTGCTTAACCCTATTCCTAAGTTCACCGGTACTGGTCCATAAGTATAAGATCTTGGGAGCGCCTCGCTCTCCTGTACAGACTGTCGCGACGCCGTGCCATCAGACTGAGAATTTCGTTTGTCCTTCCAGGGCACTGGACGGCCTTTTACCAATACGCTTTGTCACTATAGGTTGCATGTTTGTCATAAACACCCATGATGGTTTTATTAAAATCATCCACCATATCATCTACAGATTCAAGGTTTTCAAGGTTTTGCCATGAAATCATCAAAATATCAGACATAAACGCAGCCTCATCCATATTTTTAAAGTCTCTGTATTTTATGAATCTAACTTGAGCCTTAGGTACTGTCTATTTGTCACATAATAATTATCTCACTTAATGAACCGAGAAGATAAAGACGAGTAGTTTTTGGATTTTCATGGAAAGGAAATATGCATGAGAAAATATTTTTCTGGTTGTTTACCATTTAAGACAAATGTGGTGCATTGATAAAAAATTAGGTTATCATAAACTATTGATTATAGTATAACTAGGAGCAGATTTTGGTTTCACTCAATAATTGTCAAGGAATTAATCTGGCTTATTATTTAAATTTAATTCAATAATGATTATCAAAAGTAGATTATTAAAAAGTTGTATAAAGTTTATTACCAGATATATGCATTAGGCAAAATAATAAAAAGAACATCCTGAATTCCTTTTTTCGATGAAAAAGTGACACAAGAAGTGAAAACTGCTTTAAAAATTAATTAAGTAATTGGTTTAATTAGGAAGGAATAAAAGGAGAGTTGTACAAAAAGGTAAATCCGCCTGACAAGCTTTATTTTAATTTAGGCAGCAATAAATGGCCTCTTCTCCTCCAGATTAAAGGGCTATCTACCTCTGTTAAGGATTTAATGTGTAGATGAGCAGAGCCCAGGTGCGACAACACTGAAGTGGCAAATTAAATTATAACAATTAAACGACTTAGTCACGTAAATTACACAACATTCTTCTGGCACCATAAACGTATAGATAGTGCATCACTTGGTGATAGACACTTCAATATTTTTATAAGCCACACTTTAATATATTCTATAATTCAGTAGTGTTACAAACCATTATTGTTTTATTAAATTGGTCCTTTTATCAACAATCTATCTGATTCTGAAATCGGTATTGTCTTGTGTATAGTTCATATTACACTGATCAGTACACCTAAGTCCTAAAACTTTTAAAAAAACCACGTACGCTAGTAGGATATATACATATTTTTAAAGGTCGAATTAGCAAAATTTGGAAACATAGCACTGGTAGTTAAGTTTTTTTAAATAATATTTCCACTGTCCAAAAAAAATTCCTATATATGGTTTTGTAGTCTGTGTCATTAATAAACTCCAAAGTGAAATAAGCTCATAAATAGATAACAAATTATTAAAACTACTACTTGTAGTAGGCCTACTTGAATACATCTTTTAAACCTAAAGAAAATTACTTACTCTAGCTATATACCTTAGTTATTCTTAATCTGCTCAGACCTCTGGATTATGTGAGGATACAGTCTCACAGAATAAGGAGGGGAGTCGGTTTAGTACAAGATCAACAGTATAAACAATCCAACATACACACTCACACAACACAATAGCTATGAATACGCTAAGTTATAACGTAGCTGTGGTGGGAGGGGCATATATCAATTCAGGTTCATTTCACTTCCGCTTAGTACAACTTCAGTAATCTACCACTGTTACAGATTGATTCCTTGAATCTGTAATATACATCTGCCTGAAGGTCAGTGATTGACGACGTAAAAATACCTCTTCTGATAGTTTTAATATCAGCATAACTCAATATTCACATTGAATCAACTCTTGCCACCATAGCTACCTCTATGTGTACTCAGTTTCTCCACCGTTCTGAAGGATCGTGTCTAAAGACCGAAGTGCGCCTGTTGAGACAATGAGAATATTTCTTCATCTAGATTACACTGGATACCTGCTGGGCAACCAGACTGAGCTCTTTTGTAGCCTAGGTGTCTCAATTTTTAAAACAATGCAGAGATCGTTTTTGAACGTCTTCTTCACCGAGTCTGATGGATCTCTTTTGAAAGATGTGGGACTCCAGATTCCAGGAGTTCATCTGTGTGTTAATGTTAAATTTCACACGCTGCACTCATTGGAGCTTAGATCAAAATTCAAAGTCGTAAAGAATTTTATAGTAATGTATAATTGAGTTAATATACATTAACTCAATTTAAATTCGGTTATTAATTTCGTTATTTTAAAAAGTCACCGATAACGCTTTAATTACTACAATTATTTTATTAAATTCTAGTGGTATTTTTATAATATTCCCACCAGAATTTTGATTTAGACTAGACTTTTGATGTTCTACAAAAAGACTAGTTCCTTGTGATAAGAATGGTTTAGGCTAAAAGGTATGTTATATGTGCTATCACAAAATATATTGTCTATCACTGTGTATATGCAGATATATATAGTATAAATTATATGTTCTCTAAGAATAATGTGTTCATTCTATATACATATCTGTCCCTAGTTGTTATCGTTGAAAGAAAAAAAACATTATGGTTGCCTGTAAAAGTCGGTTTTACGGGCGAAGATTTTACGTGACAACGTCCTTTTTCTCGGTAGAATATTTATTGATATGAATATTATTAAAATTGCACAATATGAACAAGGAAATTGAATGAAAATAAGAATTGCACAAATTTTAACTATAGAAATATATTTTGTTTACTAAAACATTGTACATAATTTGAAATTAATTAAAATTTGTTATTGTAAATGGTAAAGTTGAATAAAACATTTACTAAAATTGGAATTTGAAATTCTTGCTAAACACAGTTAAATTCTAACTCCGCGCGTGGTGATTGGTCGGTTTAGTTCGTTTGTTTGGTCGCACTGTTATGACAGGTTAGAGGTTATAATTTGTTATTTTAATGTTTGACTAGCAATACGCGCTGTTTCTTCTCAATCGACTGAATTACGATTGATTGCAGAGTGATTTAAACTAATAATTTACTTAACACTATCAACATTTGTCAATAGTAGACATAACCTATAAACTCAGTTTCTCAACTTTTGTGTCAATCTAACAATTAATCAATCAATCATAGTTTACGATAATGAAATATCAGTGTACAATTATTTTACCTTTATTGTTGTAGTTGTTGTAAATGACGAATCTAAGCACTCCACATTTTCACGAATAAACATAGTTATCTGCTTTATCTGTGCGGCGGACCCACAGTTATCTGCTTTTATCCCGTGCGGCGGACCCCACTGGACGGGCATCGTTAATCGTTACCGGGCGTTACACTTTTTCATGAGTGACTCCGAGCCGCAACCTAATTTAAGACGTTGTCCACGTCAAAATATAATATGATTGTAAACCACTTGATAGGAAATGTATTTTCTTCTCCTGTGTTCTCGTTACTATCATTATTACCCTTATGAACAATATGAACACATTGGGCAAACAATGCCTAAGTTACTCCCAAGCAGTGGCATTCACTGTCATCGAAATGAGTGTTCCTAATGTATAAATAAAGCTTTATGGACAATTTTAAGTCTATATACCAGTTCGTTATTGAGACATAATATAAAACAAACAGTCTTGAAAACCTACAGAAATAACATTTGCCCAGCTCATGTGTAAATATTTTCTGGTTGTTTTCCATTTAAGACAAATGTGGTGCATTGGTAAAAAATTAGGTTATCCTATTGTTGATAAGCCCTGAATCGTACATTAAAATACTACCTGGAGGAAACGTCAAATATAATTACAGAATAATTGTATGAAAACAAAATACTACGATTGAACAGCTTGCGGGAATATAAGTCATATCTAAAGACTAATGAATGAAACCATTATTAATGCAGCTCCAATTGGAACGCACAAAGTGAACATCTAAATACCTAGCTCTGTATTTAGCTTATTAAAAATCACTTTCCTTGTTTAGTTATTCGTAACTCAACCTATTTAGAACATTTTACATCGCTTTCCCCTATTGCTTATTCTTGTGGGAATCGTGAAATTAAAAATATAAAATTGTGATAGCATGGAAAATATTCATTATTTCTTGAACAATACACCCCCGTTGTATGAGAGGGGAACCATTGGGAAAGCGTTTTAAGCAAAATGGATTGATACTTGTTCAGTCATTGTTGACAAAAACTATTGTTTTCGAGTGTATCACAAAGAACTGGGGCGACAACGTTATTCCTGTAAACTTCAATTAATCCATTGATTTTACAACAGTAAACTACTAAACTAAATTAATTGTTGTGTAGTGTTTATTTAATGTCAAATAAAATTACAAAGCTGTGTGTATGAACCAAATTCTGTACGTTTTTTTTATCGTTATATTATAATTATTATAACACATCCATTAATACCATAAAAATAAAAATGTGTTTGTTAATTGAGATATTCAAAAAGGACATAATATAATAAATTTATTGTAGAATTTACCTTAAAAAGTAAATTTACCGTATCAGATTTCAAAATCCTTATTATAGTTATTATTTATTCAACTTATAATATGTAGTTATACTAAAACATTTTTAATATTGAAAATGGTTATGCCTCTTGTACTTTATAAATATACATGTACAGTTGAGTAACCTTGGACCGTAGGCAATGTTTTTTCATACTCTCTAATTAGGTAATGAAATGAAATGAAATGAAAATTTGTTTATTTAAACAGGCAAAGTTAGGGCCTCAAGGCCCTTTCTTACACTTAACCTGTCTGATCAATAAGCAGAACAATAAACAACATGACAAATATGAACAAATATTAACCAAATTAATATTGACACTAATATACCTTACTAAATACATTAAATCAAACATTAATATAAACACTAAAAAAATTATAAATATGATACTTCTAAATAAAAATAAATAAAAATATAAGTATACAATCATGACACAAAATAATACTACAACTTCCATCTTTAATAATAACCAAAAACTATAATTAATACTAATTAACAATAATTTATAAATATATAATAAGAATATTTTTGAATAAATAATATATATGCAGTTTGTTTATCCTCACACACAATGCCAGCACCACACCCACAGACCCCTAGGACGGACCTCGCCCCGACCAACCGTTCATGGTACAAACGTTTCAGTGCCGCCACAAACCGCCGATCTCCCTCAATGGAAGTGATTTCTTGGGGGAGGGAGTTCCACAGACGACAAACCCATCACTTGAAAAGATCTATCAAATACTACAGTCCTGTGTTGGGGCATTCTTAAGGTAACGAGAACCAGAGCGAGTGCTTCTTACACTATCATGAGATATAAATTGGAAATAGTTTTGAAAAATATTTTGGAAATCCAAATTGTAAAATTGAATGAACTAAATTTAGTATTTTGATTGATCGTTGTTCTTTTATAAATTTCAAAATATTTCCACTGAATATAGTACGGTGTAATGTGTTGGTCTTCGTCTCACATCATAAACGTAACGTAAACAGTAGTTTTCAGTCCTTTGCAGCTTCTCACTAAGTGCTACCGTCATGTCATTCATCACAGAGTTGCAGTAATTGAAGTGTGGAAGTACTAGTGATTTTGTCAACAGTAGTTTGATCCGTTCAGGTAGAAATCTTTGTAAGCGTTTCAGTGAGTGGACAGATGCGAAGACTTTTTTACATATATCCCTCACCGCTTCCGTCCCAAGTCAAATTCGAGTTAAATGTCAAACCAAGATTTTTCACTGTTTCGTAGTATGGTAGAGTGGTTTCCGTCAATAATTAAGGATTCAATAGTGTTCGGGTCCAGAAAGTTCCGTAAAACGTGTGTGGCATATAAGTATTGGTTTGGTTTTTGGCATGGTTTAGTGTAAGCCCATGGTTTTCCACACCATAAAACAATATTTTTAATGTCGTCATTCATCCTGTTGATGCAGTCGTTAATGGAGGTTAACGTCAAAGTGCAAGTAGATTTGTAGGTCATCAGCGTACATGTGATACCTGCAGTATTTGAGAACTCTGTGAATGTCATTTACATACAGTACAAAGAGCAGGGGACCCAGGATAGAACCCTGAGGCACCCCACAAGTAACACACCCCAGTCCGAAGTCACTGTCAGCAACCTTGACACACTGCCTTCTTTTCTGACAGGTATGATCTCAGCCAATTAAGAACATGATCAGAAAACCCTACTACCCTTAATTTAGCTAACAGTAACTTGTGGTTTACGCTGTCGAAAGCTTTAGAAAAATCAAAGAGAGTAAGAATTGTGTCCTGCCTATGGTCCATGGCAAGTCGTTATGTCATCAGTTACCTTTAGCAGTGCAGTTTCAGTACTGTGGTTTGTGCGAAAACCAGATTGGTAGTCACTTAATATGTTATAGTTAGTCAGATATTCAGTAATTTGACAGTGCACTATTCTCTCAAGGCCTTTAGATAGTGCATCGGTAGAAAAACTTATCGGCCTGTAATCCGAGCATGACACTGGAGCTGAGATCTTGTTGAGGGGGAGGAGGACAAGGGCAGACTTCCATTGAAAAGGGAAAACACAGCTTCTTAATGACGTGTTGAAGATTAAAAGTAATAATAGGGAGGACAAGCAAGAGGATATTTTTAATGAGGCCGTATTGGAATACCGTCACACCCAACAGCATTGCTGCGGTTACGGCGTATAGCCCTCAACACGTCACCCTGTAATCACTGGCTTTAAAAGTAAACTCAGGATAATTTCGCCTGTGATCTGGTAAGTTATGAAGATAGGTTTAAGTAGTCATTCACTTGACCTTGGTTGATAGTTGGACTACAAGAAGTGAAAAAGGTATTTAATTCATTCAATGGGATATGGGACCTGATGTGATTCACGTTGCTTTCCCACCCCAAGGCTTTTAACTTTTCGCCATAAGTCGCTTGAACGACTGTTTTCTGTTCTCAAAAAGACTTCGCGTGTATCTCAGTCTGGAATTGCGTAGAAGCTGCTTAACCCTATTCCTAAGTTCACGGTACTGGTCCATAAGTATAAGATCTTGGGAGCGCCTCGCTCTCCTGTACAGACTGTCGCGACGTGCCATCAACTGAGAAATTTCGTTTGTCCTCCAGGGCACTGGGACGCCTTTTACCAATACGCTTTGTCACTATAGGTGCATGTTTGTCATAAACACCCCATGATGGTTTTATTAAAATCATCCACCATATCATCTACAGATTCAAGGTTTTCAAGGTTTTGCCATGAAATCATCAAAATATCAGACATAAACGCAGCCTATGCCTCATCCATATTTTTAAAGTCTCTGTATTTTATGAATCTAACTTGAGCCTTAGGTACTGTCTATTTGTCACATAATAATTATCTCACTTAATGAAACCGAGAAGATAAAGACGAGTAGTTTTTGGAATTTCATGGAAAGGAAATATGCATGAGAAAATATTTTTGGTTGTTTACCATTTAAGACAAATGTGGTGCATTGATAAAAATTTAGGTTATCATAACTATTGATTATAGTATAAACTAGGAGCAGATTTTGGTTTCACTCAATAACTTGTTGCAAGGAATTAATCTGGCTTATTATTTAATTTAATTCAATAATGATTATCAAAAGTAGATTATTAAAAAGTTGTATAAAGTTTATTACCAGATATATGCATTAGGCAAATAAATAAAAGAACATCCTGAATTCCTTTTTTCGATGAAAAGTGACACAAGAAGTGAAAACTGCTTTAAAAATTAATTAAGTAATTGGTTTAATTAGAGAAGGAATATAAAGGAGAGTTGTACAAAAGGTAAATCCGCCCTTGACAAGCTTTATTTTAATTTAGGCAGCAATAAAATGGCCTCTTCTCCTCCAGATTAAAAGGGCTATCTACCTCTGTTAAGGATTTAATGTGTAGATGAGCAGAGCCCAGGTGCGACCAACACTGAAGTGGCAAATTAAATTATAACAATTAAACGACTTAGTCACGTAAATTACACAACATTCTTCTGGCACCATAAACGTATAGATAGTGCATCACTTGGTGATAGACACTTCAATATTTTTAAGCCACACTTTAATATATTCTATAATTCAGTAGTGTTACAAAACCATTATTGTTTTATTTAAATTGGTCCTTTTATCAACAATCTATCTGATTCTGAAATCGGTATTGTCTTGTGTATAGTTCATATTACACTGATCAGTACACCTAAGTCCTAAAACTTTTAAAAAAACCACGTACGCTAGTAGGATATATACATATTTTTAAAGTCGAATTAGCAAAATTTGGAAACATAGCACTGGTAGTTAAGTTTTTTTTAATAATATTTCACTGTCCAAAAAAATTCCTATATATGGTTTTGTAGTCTGTGTCATAATAAACTCCAAAGTGAAATAAGCTCATAAATAGATAACAAATTATTAAAACTACTACTTGTAGTAGGCCTACTTGAATACATCTTTTAAACCTAAAGAAAATTACTTACTCTAGCTATATACCTTAGTTATTCTTAATCTGCTCAGACCCTGGATTATGTGAGGATAACAGTCTCACAGAATAAGGAGGGGAGTCGGTTTAGTACAAGATCAACAGTAATAAACAATCCAACATACACACTCACACAACACAATAGCTATGAATACGCTAAGTTATAAACGTACGCTGTGGTGGGAGGGGCATATATCAATTCAGGTTCATTTCACCTTCCGCTTAGTACAACTTCAGTAATCTACCACTGTTACAGATTGATTCCTTGAATCTGTAATATACATCTGCCTGAAGGTCAGTGATGACGACGTAAAAATACCTCTTCTGATAGTTTTAATATCAGCATAACTCAATATTCACATTGAATCAACTCTTGCCACCATAGGCTACTCTATGTGTACTCAGTTTCTCCACCGTTCTGAAAGGATCGTGTCTAAAGACCGAAGTGCGCCTGTTGAGACAATGAGAATATTTCTTCATCTAGATTACACTGGATACCTGCTGGGCAACCAGGACTGAGCTCTTTTGTAGCCTAGGTGTCTCAATTTTAAAACAATGCAGAGATCGTTTTGAACGTCTTCTTCACCGAGTCTGATGGATCTCTTTTGAAAGATGTGGACTCCAGATTCCAGGAGTTTCATCTGTGTGTTAATGTTAAATTTCACACGCTGCACTCATTGGAGCTTAGATCAAAATTCAAAGTCGTAAAGAATTTTATAGTAATGTATAATTTGTTTAATTTATACATTAACTCAATTAAATTCGGTTATTAATTTCGTTATTTAAAAGTCACCGATAACGCTTTAATTACTACAATTATTTTATTAAATTCTAGTGGTATTTTTATAATATTCCCACCAGAATTTTGATTTAGACTAGACTTTTGATGTTCTACAAAAAGACTAGTTCCTTGTGATAAGACTGGTTTAGGCTAAAAGGTATGGTGTATGTGCTATCACAAAATATATTGTCTATCACTGTGTATATGCAGATTATATATAGTATAAATTATATGTTCTCTAAGATAATTGTGTTCATTCTATATACATATCTGTCCCTAGTTGTTATCGTTGAAAGAAAAAAACATTATGGTTGCCTGTTAAAGTCGGTTTTACGGGCGAAGATTTTACGTGGACAACGTCTTTTTCTCGGTAGAATATTTATTGATATGAATATTATTAAATTGCACAATATGAACAAGGAATGAATGAAAATAAGAATTGCACAAATTTTAACTATAGAAATTATATTTTGTTTTACTAAAACATTGTACATAATTTGAAATTAATTAAAATTTGTTATTGTAAATGGTAAAAGTTGAATAAAACATTTACTAAAATTGGAATTTGAAATTTCTTGCTAAACACAGTTAAATTCTAACTCCGCGCGAGGTGATTGGTTCGGTTTAGTTCGTTTGTTTGGGGTCGCACTGTTATGACAGGTTAGAGGTTATAAATTTGTTATTTTAAAATGTTGACTAGCAATACGCGCTGTTTCTTCTCAATCGACTGAATTACGATTGATTGCAGAGTGATTTAAACTAATAATTTACTTAACACTATCAACATTTGTCAATAGTATGACATAACCTATAAACTCAGTTTCTCAACTTTTGTATGGTCAATCTAAGTACAATTAATCAAATCAAATCATAGTAGTTTACGATAAATGAAATAATCACGTGTACAATTATTTTACCTTTATTGTTGGTTATGTTGTTGTAAAATGACGAATCTAAGCACTCCACATTTTTCACGAATACTTAAACATAGTTATCTGCTGTTATCCCGTGTCGGGCGGACCACACAGTTTATCTGCTTTTAATCCCGTGCGGCGGACTCATGGACGGGCATCGCTAACGTTACCGGGCCGTTATCACTTTTTCATGAGTGACTCCGAGCCGCCAACCTAATTTAAGACGTTGTCACTGTTCAAAAGTAAGTATTAAAACAGTATTGTTTTAGTGTGGTTAGAGATATAAAGTGGACAGAAATTCGGATATTTCCATGCTGGTCAAAATAGAATTTATAATATAATTAAAATATCTACTGTAGAGGGTGTCTTTACACTATTGTACCCACAACTATGTATATTTTGCGAAAATATACAGGTGCCAGAATTTAAATCTATTATGTAAGATTATAAAAAGCTATGTGCCATGTACACAGTGTTTGTATCCAAGGGGTGCTTTATAAAAAACGCGTATTTGTGAAAATAAAAATGTTTAACTTTCAAGTAGGATACTAAACGAGGTATGAACAACTTACTGTAGTTAGTAGAGCAGGACAATAAAAACCCCAAAATAGAGAATACACCCGGAAAAACTTTTAATCAATGAGAATGGTCCTTTCTTTGCTACGCAACAGATACCAAACATAACAGTAATCGTATTTCCCAATATTTTTATAACACTTAGTTTTTATTACAATATTTCCTGGGAAGAAATAAGAAATAAAGTATTTCTTATCCGATTAGTGTAACTGAAAACAAAGCGAACTATCATACTTACTTTTAAATGTTCCTTAAAAGAAATCTTTTTATTTTTATATTTTATCCTCCATACGTTTATATTATTTAACACAGGGTTAAAAATACGGCTAAACTTGTTATAAATTCTACTTCCTGAGAGATGAATCACTTGGAAGAAATATGGGGGTTTACAAAAATGGAACAGACTTCACTAGAATTAAAATCCGTCTATGAAAACAGTGTGTTTTTTATTTTTATTAAGCATTAGGCTATTATTTTTTTTGGAAATGAGTAGTATTATTTTAACTAATAAAATTAACCTCAGTTCAACTTTATTGCATTATTTAAAACACTTTAACTGACAGCAAAGCGGAGCCCACAAATTTCAAAAAACGATGCCATTTTTGAAACTCTGGTAACCTGTATTTTCCATGCACGATAAGTTAAGTCATTAGGAAAACATTGAAAAAAAAGATTATTTTAAATATCTATCTTCTACATTTTAAAATCTGTATTTATACCATGAAAGAAATACGTACTGTTTTATTTAAGAACTTCTAAAAATCAAACGCCAAATTTGGAAGTTAGAAATAAATGTTAAAACCTCTAAATTATTTTTCGGCCATCATCCACACTACATATGATAATTTAAAATGATAAGGATGAACACCTTACTATTACTAAACGATATACAACGAAATGGATAGATAAATTCATATATTTATGAA
>NW_025780987.1:0-47950 GCF_021130785.1 Homalodisca vitripennis | reverse complement strand
ACACACACACCACACACACACACAACACACACACACACACACACACACACACACACACACACACACACACACACACACACACACACACACACACACACACACACACACACACACACACACACACACACACACACACACACACACCACACACACACACACACACACACACACAAACACACAAACACACACACACACACACACACACATACAGGGTGATTCGGTTAGTGTCACCGGCACTTTCTGAGCTGATTGTACTATAAAAAATAAAAGAAAAACGTTCATATAAACATGGGCCCGGAAATGCTTCCTTACTGGGTTATGTTCCAATTGAAGATTTCATTCACCAAAAAATTGTGTGCAGGAGGTCAAATGATGATTTTGCCGCGTGTTTATGAAGAGATTATTTTATAGGCGAATGCAACTTTTTCTTTTCTAACGGATTTTTAGATGAGAAATTGAATAAAGTTCATCTCATAGCTGTATCTCATTTAGTTTTTTTGGTTATACTAAACAAAAAACAGAAATAAAATAATTTTGAAAAAAACACTTTTTTAAAGGTTTTAACGGACAATTATTTTGTTAAATAGGCATTGAAAACCCCGCATTTTTACAAAGAAACTTGCAGAAAATTTAATTCTGAATAAAATTATGTGCCATACGGCTATTAACAGCGAAGTATTAGTTTCTGGAATTTAATTTTACAACAAACATTCTACCAAGCAAGAAATTCCAAAGCAAAGGAAAACCGCCATTTTAATGACATAGAGTAGCCTACACATAAGATTTATTAGGATGCAATTTAAAATTAAGTTTTTAAATAATTATTCTTTTTCATCATCTAAAGCTTATAATACTACGTACCACTTTCATAACAGGTGTTCAAAAATCAGCTCCTTGTACTTCAATACACTTAGCAGCGCTCGCTTTCTGATTGATTCGAGTTATCCTCCGCAACGCCTGCACGATTGTTTTTGATTTGTGCGGCGGCCATCTTCAATCCGATTTATTAACTCTTCACCTGTATTTACTATTTTCCTGGTACACCAGTTCTTCATCCAACCCCATATACAGAAATCTAATGGAGTTAGATCTGGTGATCTTGGTGGCCAAGTGTGTGGTCCACCGCGACCAATCCATCGCCCGGGAAACTGCTCGTTTAAGTGCATTGTTACATTATGGGAAAAGTGGGCAGGGGCACCATCATGTTGATAAATAATATTGCACCTTGCTGCTAATGGAACATCTTCTAATAATAGTTGGTAGTTGTTCTGTAAGGAATTCTAGGTACATGCGGGAAATTTAGATGTCCTCGGAGAATGAATGGTCCTATTAATCGATCATGAATGAGTCCACACCATACATTTACACTAAATCTGTGTTGAAAGTTGCGCACGATTGTACTATGTGGATTTCCCTCTGCCCAAAGTGTGTTCATTGTGAAGGTTGTTGATGCCATCTCGGGTAAATTGAGCTTCATCAGTGAATAAAATGGTTCTATGATGTTGACGGTTTCTAATTAACCAGTTGCAAAATTCCAATCGAAGAGGAGGATCTGTTGGTTGAATACTTTGAACTTGTTGTTTATGGTAAGGGAACATGCTATTTTGTGCGCAAAGTTCTCCATACTTCAGACTGAGACACTGCGAATCGCCTAGAAAGACGCCGTGTACTGACACCAGGACTGCGTTCAGTAGCCATGATTATAGCCTCTTCCATATCTACATTATTCTGGGCAGGGCGATCCCGATAATTATTAATACTAGGAAGTTTACCTGTTACTCTTAGGGTACGAAAATGATCCACTGATCGTTTTTGGGTTTGGAACTCTGCGATTAGGAAATCGTCTTCGGTATTCTGCAGTAGCAGCGGTTGCATTTCCGTCACAAACGCCTAAGACAAATACCATGTCGGCATATTCTTCCGTTGTAAATAACAAAGGCATTGCAATTGTGATAGTAAGTTACTTTAAAAAATACACTTCACTAACAAACGAGTAGTTAATTAATTGTATTAAATTGCACTCATTAAACTAGTACAGAATTGGTAACAAATAATTTGGAATTCCTCAATAAAATTGCAGTGTATTGTTGAACAGCTGATTTGTGATACCAACTTATAAAAACATAATTTACCTTCTGTAAAGCTAACGTGACAAAGATATGTAGGTACATGATGTAACCATTTGGATAGTCCTAGAAAGTAATAGTATTATTGTTTTTTAGTTGAGCATTAATCTATTAAAATCGTATTTACAATTGTATGCTAATCAATTATTTATGTACCTTATATCATTACATTACGGTGTTTATTTACTAAATACGTATTTCTTGCTTGGTAGAATGTTTGTTGTAAAATTAAATTTCAGAAACTAATACTTCGCTGTTAATAGCCGTGTGGCACATAATTTTATTATTTAGAATTAAAATTTTCTGCAAGTTTCTTTGTAAAAATGTGGGTCTTCAATGCCTATTTAACAAAATAATTGTCCGTTTAAACCTCAAAAAAGTGTTTTTCAAAATTATTTTATTTTCTGTTTTTTGTAGTATAACAACAAAAAAACTAAATGAGATACAGTTATGAGATGAACTTTATTCAATTTCTCTCATCTAAAAATCCGTTACAAAAAGTTGCATTCGGCCTATAAAATATCTCTTCATAAAACACGCGGCAAATCATCATTTGACCTCCTGCACACAATTTTTGGTGAAATCTTCAATTGGCCATAACCCAGTAAGGAAGCATTTCCGGACCCATGTTTTATATGAACTTTTTTCTTTATTTTTTATAGTACAATCAGCTCAGAAAGTGCCGGTAACACTAACCGAATCACCCTGTATATCCTGTTTATTTCCATTGTTGTGACTTTTGGCGTGCAATGTGACTTAAATATATTTCTATGTCAATGCATATTCTCCTTACTTAATGGATATAAATATTCAAAAAGTTTAAGTCAAACAATCCAAATATGAGATTTATAGCTTTTTGAGACTTTCAATTTCAAGAAAGTATAGTCAGACCCGCGTAACTAATATTTACGTTATTTTGTGTGGTAAAATGAAACTACTTTTTTTCCGTATGTCACTTTTGTTCTGTTTTATACTCATTTAAAAATCCAAATGTCAATAAAAATTAAGTAGTTTACATTTTTTCAACACAATTTAACAAATTTGTACCATTATCAGCCAATTAGTTTGTTAACATAGTTACACACTTTAACAGTCATAATGATTTATTAACGTTAAAGTAAAATTAAATTTAACTACAATTTTTACATATTTTTAATTACATTAGAATCCAAACCGCTGGAGTGATTTCGGTTAAATTTGACATACACGAACTGTACTTGTGTTAATTTATTAACTAATAATATTTAGAAAAAATAATATACCACTTTTATAAGTTTCATAACATTTCTGATTCATAATTTTAGTGTTTTATATAAAATATATTTAATTATTGTATTACATAATAATTATTATTACACCAAGGAAATTTGTATGAGAAACTGTGGTTTACAAAGTAAAAAGGATATTTACTTTAAGAAAAATCCATTAATTATATGCCTGTCGCGTGACAGTTATATACCAGGATTATTACAGTCGCGGCCTGACATTGACACTTTAAGTATCAAACCTGTCATTTACATTTTCAGAAACCAATAAAGCCCAATATTCCTTTCCCCTGAAGCTGGAAATGAATATTAACCCATTATGGAACACATTTTGTCAATAATAGGCTTTTTAAACCTCTGGTATTTTGTCTAGAGCCTAAAATTTATTTATACATAATCCAGTTTCAACTGAATTTATGTAAAATCGTATTTAAATTTTTGTAAGTTAAATAATTTCATTTACATCCATATCCATTCACTATTACATAACTATAGATGCGTACAACAACGTAATATTACTTCTCCGTAGAAACTTTTTCGTGTTATGACCGGAATTTTAATAGATCGAGATGTTACCTGGAAACACGTATAGGTTTGGAGGATGTTTTATTATTGATACAAACAGGGTGGTCGTTATTAGTTTAGGATGGACGGCGGAAATTGAATTACTCCTCCATTACTGATGCGGACCTGCTGAACTAGTATTGAACCGTAGGAAGATCCAGTATACGTGAAACCGAGGCTGAGAGTCAATAGATAAAAATCATAGGATCGAAATTTTTTGCATTGGAATTAAAGCTGTTTATTAGCAGATAGCAGTTACCTGAGGTTTTCAAAAGACACTTTCTATTTAAGAAAGTAAACGTCAAAGGCATAAAACTTTTATAAGGCAAATGAAACACACCTGAGGAAAGTAAATAACTGCAAGACATTAAAATATTCTGGTAAATTCATAATAATTTTATTTTAAATTGAAAGAAAATGTTTTTTTTTTTGACCATTGGGTTTGAGGATAAAACAGTTTATGTAAGAAAATAAATAAAATAGATTAGTTTACAGTAATATATATGAATATTAATATTTAAAAGAGGAACCAATATGTATCATAATGAAAAACAGTTATCCCAATAGTAATTAGTTGATTTTTCATTATTTAAGGCAACAAAAGAATTTAATAGACTTTAAAAATAACAAACCTAATACCATATTCAACAAATTATATTTCAATAGCAAATTTCACTGTTGTATAGGATATAAAAGTTTACTAATACAGTATATTGAGACAAAGTATTAGTGTTTTATTAATAGAAGCCTACGTGTTATATCTAAATATGTGCGAATTAAAACAGCTTTTCTTTAATAAGCGTACCAGTATTATTTTTGAAATTACGCTTATTAATTAATAAGTTATCTTTTTCCTCATAGTAACCGTAAAAGAAACAAATTTGCATCATTTGTCTCAACAGTACAATAACATTGCTTGTGTTTGAATTTGTTATATTAAACTTTTAATCACAGAAAGCTTTAACATGATTAAATGCAAAACTATAGAAACTACATATCATGTAATTAATTTTCTTGATTAGTTATGCTTTACTCAATTAAACTTTATTCAAGTACAGAAAACAGTGACCTGCATATGAATAACTCATGAAACACATGCAATTAGCTCGCCGAACAATGATTTTTTTTAAGCTTTTGTCTACACAACACAATGTGTTATTTAATCATTATAATTAACTTCCTCATTCACTGTCCATTGTCTCGTTGTTCAATTTGCGGACTCACCCAATTACAATATTCATTTACAATGAATGTGATCTCGTTGAACAATGTACAGTTATTGATCAGCTTTGCATTTCATAAATGATTACGTCTCAATGCCATGTGACATAATGTTTAAAATCTTGGACATTTTTTGTCATGTAATTGTTTTATAAGGTACTACACGAAATAATTAACCAAACCGCATACTTCTTTTTATTTATTTTGAATTTGCATATTAAATCTGTCATACAAGTTGGATATTTCTGCTTATAATGCACAAAGTACAAAGTATTCAAGAACATAATCATCATCATCAAAATAAATGCCTATATAGAAACTTTATGCAAAATTTCAAGTGTACAGGTCTGTTTTAGATTGATATACTGTATGAACAGGCAAGGAGACAGAAATGTATTTTTTCAACCTACCGAGAATGAAAAGGAATACCCCTATATGGTATAAATAAAAACTTGACAGTAGAACATTACATCATCTCAACTTTATATTAGTTTATAATAACAAAGTTTCTAAGCACTATAATGCAAATACTGGTTCACAAGTCTCTACTGAAAGTTATATGTAGTGTTTAATATGAAAGTTGACACAAAGTGCGCTTATTCCCATACAAAGTAATACTTTAAAAGCTCGCAATAAAGTCATGTACTCTATAAGATACTGTCCAGAACTTTGATTAGAAATATTCTTCTAAAACAATAGCTTTTAATAAAAATGTGTTTATTTTTTGTTATAGTAAGTTATATGTCATTCATTAGTAAAAAACCTCAAGAAATACTGTTATAAGGTAACTTACTTGTTTTAAGTCCGTTTTTAATTTTAGTTTACGAAAATAACAAGAGTTAATTTTCATAAAACCAACCATGCAAATAAATGTAAAAGTATTTGTAATTCAAATATTATTATTACTGTTAACCCTATAAATCTGCTAGGTTCTTTTTTGTTTGTTTTGAAATGAAGCTAAAACGATTCAATTCACACTAAATACTGACGGCGGGAAATTTAATTAATATTTCATCGAAAAACAACCTTTCACTGGTATTAAATGTTTGCCCAAGTCAAACGCTATCTCTTTTAATTATTTTTGACGGGGTTCTTTTTCTTCCATTACACAGGTAAAGTTTAACTTGGTTTTTAACTAAATAATATTTTGTAATAATATAAGCACAGTGTGTTAATTGGACTTATCGACTTGATTTGGCATTTACACACTATCCTGTAAATTACTATACCCCATCTTTAACTGTAAAGAGGTTGTTGCAAGTTAATCGTACACTTTTTACTTTTAAAGTTAATAATAATAATAATAATAATAATAATATAATAATAATCTCTTTATTGCATTCTTTTAACAATTTTTTACATCGTATCGCAATCGTCAACAGTTTTTATAAGTCCATTTACACGAGATCATCCACACACATTCACACAACCTCACACTCACAATTCTTGCAATCATTCAGGTCACAATCGCATTGACCTCAGATCCAGCAATCTCAAATATCCCAGCGGCTTGACATGAACTCATCAACAGAGTAGAAATCCTTTGGACTCCAAAAGGAGCTTGAGACGCGTTTTAAATTGATTTTGATTATTGGAAATTTTGATTTCTTCAGGGAGCCTGTTGATTAATCTGACACCAACTTCTTGCGGTAGATTTTGCGCTAATGTCAATCTGTGTTGATGCGTGCGAAAGTTGTCCCTGCCCTCTAGTTTTCATATTGATGAACGTCCCCGCCACGAATCAAAGTGCACCTTGATCTGCAGTACACGATCACCTCAAAAAATATAGAGGCAAGGCAGAGTCAGCAATCTTAACTCCCCGAAAGATTCCCTACACGACTCTCTATAATTTAAATTTTTTTAATGATTCTGACAGCTTTTTTCTGGAGTCTAAAGACGCGCTCCATTTTGTTTTTTGCACAACTTCCCCCAAAAGTCTTATCCCATAACGCAAAATGAGCATGGATTAGGCCATAGTAGGCCCATTTTTAAAAACTTCTGGGGAACAAAATTTTGCTAGATTGCGCAGAGCATATATACCTGAGGTAGCTCTAGCACAGACCCTGTCAACATGATCGCTCCAGGTCAGTCCTTTGTCTAGAATCATTCCCAAAAAGTTTGTGGAGTTATTTTCTTCGAGAAGGTCGTCATCTATAAATACGGCCGGGACACACCACTCGATCATGCTGACGAAGGCCGAAAATTTACTACGATTGTTTTTGTACTGATTTGTTTTTTCAGATTCATTTCAGTGAAATACTGAATGCAAGTGTTCAGTTCCATGAATGAGGTGATTTCTAGTTCTTCTATTGATTTACTTTTAAAACAAAGAGTCGTGTCATCGGCATATTGAACCAGTTTTCCATGCTGGATAACTGTATTCAATCCGCCGACATAAATAAAAAACAGGAGAGGCCCAAGGATAGAACCTGAGGAACACCGTGGGCTATTTTAATTTTGTTTGAAATGACGCTCGAAATCTCCACGCACTAATGTCGATCCTTAAGTGCGGGACACCCCGAATGCCACATTTCTCCAACTGGTGCAACAGTGTCTCGTGGTGCACGCAGTCAAAGGCTTTGGACAAATCGAGAAATATACTAATCACATGCTCTCGTCCATCCAAACCATGGATAACATTGTCCAGAAGGTTGTTCACAGCGTCAATTGTGGATTTGTTTTTTCTAAATCCAAATTGTTCTGGATTAAGAATTTCGAATTCTTCCAGAAAGCTTTCAAGCCTTTTCGTAGAAAAGTTTTTCAAAAACTTTACTGAAAACTGGAAGAATTGATATTGGACGATAATTGCTTGTAAGACAAGGATCGTCCTTTTTGAAAATTGGGGTGATCTTGGCCGTCTTTAAAAGAGATGGAAAACTTCCAGTCTCCCACGAAAAATTGATCAATTTTGTTAGAGGACTCAAAATATGCTTGAAGCATCGTTTGAGTAGCCATACTGACATCCCGTTGGCGTCACCGGTCTTTTTTGATTTCAGTCTCTGTATGACACGTGCTACTCCTCCTCTTCACACACAGGAGCCAAAGCCATGGACGCAACTGGTCCCCCAGTCTCTTCTCCGTGAGACTGAGGATTCTTAAATGACGATTTCGCAAAAGCAACGGTTTGAAAAGTATTTGTTGAACTCGTTTGCCACTTTTAATTTATCTTCAACAATTTCATTATTAATTTGGATTGCAATAGATTTGGAACACTTCTTGGAACCTCCATCTCGAGAAAAGTTATTAATTATTTTCCAAGCCGTTTTGGAAAAATTTTCACAGGTACCCAAGGCTTTATTGATGTCATAGGCTTTTGCAGCTCTTATGACCTTCTTATAGATTCTCCGATACCTTCTAAAAAACATTTTTAAATCATAATTTTGAGTATTGGTGAAGATTTTATAGAAGAATTGGAGCCTTTCTCGAGATATAAGAATTCCTTTAGTTATCCATGAATTTTGCAGCTTTTTACTGTTTTTTGTTTTCCTGAACGGGCATGCAACATCCAGATAGTGACTGAAGGTGTCACTAAATGATTGATACATGTCATCGACATTTCCACACCCACTTAAAGACTCCCAAGACTCGGTTTTTAAACATCTATTCAGGTGGCAAATGTTTTGGGAAGTAATTGCCCTAGTAATTTTAAATTTTGGATTTTGATTTTTCCAGTTTGCATCCATGAATCACGACTTCCTGCGCAAAGTGATCATAGATCGCAGAACTTAATACAGAGACTGTTGTGTTAGGAATATTGGTGATAACATTGTCGATGGCAGTACGCGTCGTGGCTGTCACTCGTGTTGGCAAAATTCACGGACCAATTTAGATTGAAAGAATTTAGAAGATCGCGAAAGCCGCTGGGTAAGGGGTCGGTGTGATCCAAAACATTAATGTTAAAATCGCCAATTATTACAAACCTTGTTGATTTAAAGGAGAGACCACTCAGAAAGGTGTTTCCAAGCTTTCGAAAAAAAAGAATCTCTAGAGCCATTGGGGGATCTATAAAGCCCAAATGATAGTTATTCTTGTGGAAGAGTTGGACAAGATTGTGATGCCTTCAGCTTCAAAATTCATGTCCGAACTGTTTTTAATTCTGAAATCTTCAAATTTAGTTAAGTATTACTTAAGTTTATTGATACCGATCTTATTTTTATTTGAAAATTTATGATATCCGAAACTTACTAACAGTTTCCAGTGGCGATATAGTGTGATGATGAGTTCCTTAGTGATTATGCAATTAACTCTTCTGCGGGACTATGAGCTTTCCCAATATAAGTCCTTATCACTTAAACTTTTTAAGTTGGAATAAATTATTTAAAAATGGTGGTCCAGGGTACTAAAACACCTAAAGACAAAGATTAATATGTCTTATATTCAATATAGTATTTAAGTTAAGATGTTGCAATTGAACTCAGTATATTACTATTTTCCGTGAAGGAAACTCAATTATACACAATTCTAAGTATAAATAAAGCACACAAAATAAAATTTCACATGTATGACATTGCCGCAATAATTTTTATTTTCTTGACATGATTTCAGGTTTAATATATATATACAATACGTTACCCATGATTTTAAATAAGGTTTTACTATACTACTAAATTTAAATAAGTATAAAATCCCTTTTGAAATTCCTGATTTCAAATTGAAAAGTAAAACTTTCATGTCTTCAAAACTACTACCAAATATATTTATAAACGATAAGTGCAATAATACATATGTATGATTTTCAACTTTGAGTATATTAAAATGACATCAAAATTAAAATCTTGTCTTTGTTGAATTAAATAAAAAACACAAAACAAACTTTTAATTGTAATATTGGGTATATTTCATTTAGCATTATAATTCAGTGAGCAATTTAATCAACAGTGTAAAAGTTATATTATAACAAATATAAGATTATATACACTATAATAAAAAAAAATAAAAATTAATACAATTTAAATTTGTTTTAAACGAGAATAATTTATTATGAAAGGTAAGCGAGAGGATTAGGGCCTTATAAGCAATATTTGAGCGGAACCATATTATTAATAACTTGGTTAGAACATGTGGTTTATACTACTTCTTATATAATACTGTCGGTAAGCACACTTCTTATAAACACTGGTTTAATATAAAGATGAATTGTGTTAGGCTAAAAACCTTTAATATCATAGTTTAAGAAGTTAAGATAATTTTTATTTACCTCGTAGTATTAATTTTAAATATAATTAATTCTTTTAGTTTTTGAATAGTAATTTAAATTACAGTACCTAAATTTAGTTAAATTTGGTGAATTTAAAACATTTTACTGACATATAAACGCAGTTATTTTAATTGGCTGAGCTCTAGCGAAATGCGAATATATATTTATCCACTCATGGGGATTTGGAAACTATATGACCTATAGATTTAAAACAGTGCATAAAGCTTCATTTATATACAAGGAACACTGAATTAGATGGTAGTGCATGTCACTCCACAGGATTTGGTGAATATTTTTTACACTTATATTATGGCTAACAACCATGGCAACAAGAAAATAGCTGATTACTACTTAAAAATATACGTTTAATATAAAAGTTGAAAAAATATGGCTATTCTCAAAAAAATTAAGTAATAATTAATGTTTAGGTCTAGTAATACTATTATAACGGTAGTAGAGAATGTCAGAAGATTGAAACTGTGGTGATTTATATAAGGTGACACAATTCTTAATAACGAAATATTTTTTTATGAGAACGTATATTGTTATTCAGCTGGTTATGATAAGTTAAACGTAATACGTTAGCCAATATCCTCGAGAAATATTGTGATAAGGAAACAAATGTGTATAATATATTTCGAGGACTCGTTTTTACTCGTGCCAATTTATCAATACTCAATTTGAGAGTTAATTTCTTGAAAAACATTAATGAATATAAGTATAACAGTATCAGAAAAGCACCATCATTTTAACAAGCCCTATTAACCAACCTAGTTTAATTGGAAATAAAGCTAAAACGTTTCAATTCATACTAAATACCGACGGCGGAAAATTTAACGAACTTTTCAACGTAAAAAACTTTTCAGTGCTATTGAATGTTTACTCGAGTCAATCGTTATCTCTTTCAATTATATTTGAAGGTTTATTTCGTTTCCATTACAGAGGTAAAGTTTTTCTTTTCGGTTAACTTGGTTTTTGCAGTTAATAATATAGTAAAATATTAATTTAGTAATAATACACGTAAATATTATTACTGTGACTTTTTTTGACTATAAAATCCTGTATTATTAATTCGTTGCACATTTTTTCAAGCACTGTTTTATATTAAATTTGTGCACACCTTGGTAATCATCACAAATAAAACGTACAATTCATCATTCGTAATTAAATACTAGAATGCAAAATAATGAGTTTTATTTTGATCTAAGGTATATCCCATTTAAGTAATGAAAAATAACGCACCTCATGTCACGGATCACCGTTGGTGAGGGAATGGATGAGTGAGTGCGGGAGATTGTGAATTACAGTATATCCTACAGTAAACGAACTGGGAGTGAATCAGGGTTAACCTGCGACCGCTGTCCTTCCCAGTGATAGTAATAAAGTGGTACAGTCACAGAACGAAAAATAATGCACTCACACATGCCCAAACATCTTTTAGTAACTCAATTTCATTAATTTTAAGGACTGTAGGGATGGATAATAATAATAATAATAATTCCAAGAATAATTTGTTGAACAGCAAAATTCATGACTATAATTAATTGCATCAGTAACTGGTGATATCAATTTGTCTGCTTTGAAGTGTAAATAGTAATTTCCATTAAAAATCATAGATATTAATCATCAATCTATATAATAATATATATATTTTTTAATATATATTATATATTATAATATATATATATATATATATATATATATATATATTATATATTATTATTATTATTATTATTATTATTATTATTATTATATAGATTGACGTTACTTGGTGCTAGAAGTTCATCTTAAAGATTTACAGTTAGTTTATACATTGTACTTTACATAACTATGTATAGAGCCTGATAGGCAAGTCGACAGTCTGTAAAACATAGCAATGATTATGTTCTAGGCAAATATTTGGTCTAAGAGTAATTTATAACTATTGGTATGGTTTTTACGAGCTGGGCTTTAGAGAAGCCTATCATTCGAGAAGCTGGAAGAATATCATATTTCCCTATCTGTCAGCCCTAAATTCCTAAAAATGAATTATACTCTTGAAATCTATGAAATCAAACTTTGTCTATTTTCATTACTTTCGTGGCTTACTTTCACTTCTATTAGAGACCTACAGTTTTCCTCATTAGTTAACTTGATTTTTACATAAATAATATAATGTAATAATGAAAGGTTTATCATTATTTACGCATAGATTATTAATGTGACTTACAACCTTGATTTGCCATTACAAACAATGTTGTAAATTATTATATAAATCCCTCGTAAATTTTTAATATATCACGTTAAATTATTCGGGAACTATTCTATTTTCAACCCAAGATTTACAATAGTTTATTAATACTGTTATGAATTGTATCTGCAAATAAGTAAAAACATGCCTTCTAACCAATTTCCCATTGATGTAACTAATGACGTAGAAAATCCTATTTTAATTTTGGCAATGCGCTTTCCATAATGTAAGTGTTCGTCACCGGTACATTTTAAACTTTGTAAGTTTAGTTAAACGGTATAAAACTGGTAGTCCAGGATCCTAAAAGCCGCAAAAAATCAATATTTAATCGTAGATTACTCAACATCAAAAATTAATTATAAATTATATATATATATATATATATATATATATATATATATGGTTTATTAAGTAATTTATGAAATATTCAGTATTAATCTTAAAGCTTTATACTTATCACAAATAAACGATTTATTATCTAATAAAATATTACAATAGCGGATTATTTTTGCAATGAGTTTTGTTTAGATCCAAATTATACCCAGAAAACCCTCATAAATAACTTAAGTTATAAGTAATTTAGCTTGATAAATAATCCCATATGTATGTATGTATAAATGGACCTCGAGTCACGGATCACTGTTGATGTGACGAGGGATTGGACGAGTGAGTGCGGGAGATTGTGAATTATATCCTGCAGTAAACGAACTGGGAGTGAATGGGGGTTATACTGCGACCACTGTCCTTGGCTAGGATATTAATAAGGTGGTACAGTCACAGGACGTAAAACGTTTCCATTACACTTGCCCGAAACTCTGTTAGTATCTTAATTGTATTAAATATCAGAAATGTAATGATATAAAATAATAATTTAAATAAATGAAACGCAGAATGCATTGTTATAATACCCCGCAGTGTCATTATAAATTTAATTGGTTTTGTACTTAAAAATAATATTAATACAAATAAATGTACCCACGTGTCTTGGGTGCTACAATTCAAACTTTAAGATTATTTTATACTGTATATGCTTTACTAAACTGTTCATGGGGACTGATAGATAATTCGACGATTATATAAAACATACAAATAATTATGTCTATGAAATATTTGGTAATAGAGTAATAAACATAGAGTGATTGCAAACATTGGTATAGTGTTTACTAGCTGAGCTGTAGCGACTCCTTTTACTCAAGAGGATAGAACATTTTCATATATATCTCTCTGTTTGTCGGTCTGCAGGATATCTTAAACACAAAATTACTTAAAATCTTAAAAGTTTCTATGGAGCTACATTTAAAAATGACGAAAGCTGAGTTCAATGATGGTGCATGTCACTCCACAAGTTTTGACTGAGTAAATACTCTTATATTTACAGGCAGACATTATGACAACGATAAATAGCTTTACAAGAAATTTGTGAAATAAATAAATTTGTAAACAATATTCACAACATATGAGAGTTTTATTCATAGAGTAAAACGAAAAATGATAAAGTGGAAAGTCAACATTAAAAGACAATCAAGTCTTAAAAAAAACATTTTAATTAGAATGATTCGAACAATTAACGCTAAAGTGCAAAGATATGAAATAATATTTTCGTATTGATTAGGCATTTGTATGATTTAAAATAAATCAAACAGTTTTGTGTGTGTGTGTGTATATATATATATATATATATATATATATATATATATATATATATATATATATAATCTTTTGTATGTATTTTCCCTTATTTTAGATTATATATCAGTTTACAAACAAGAATGGTTGACTAAACAAGAAAAGTGTTTAGGTTCATCTCATTTACCAAAAGAATTAATATAACAAAAATGAGAAAACAATTCAGAAGGAGCAGTCTTATTCAGGCAATAATTACATGGTACATCAAATTCCCACTCTGAAAGTCCTTTGAAATACAAATTTAGTATAATACACTTCTGTAAATCGTTGACGAAAATTTTATGCAATGAAAATGCTTAAAATTAAATAAACTAAACTTTGTTCGTTTACTTACTTTAAACACAGTAAATTGTTAATGAAACCAGAAACTAAATGACTTCAAAGAAATTTTAATGATTTGTCATGGATGACCTATCACAGAAGCGTCTTTCTTAGTTTTTGCACTCAACGGATCTGCCATATCTTCTCGTAATTGATGCTAAATTAGAAAAGTTTGTAATGGAACTGGGCGTAAACGAAAAATTATTATTTTTGTTTCACAACTTCTCATTATATTTTACTTTAATCATTACAACTCGTTAAATTATCGTAGAGAACTTTACAATCATTCTTCAAGTTTTTTTTTTATAAAGACACACATAAAAGCTATTCAATATAGCTAGCATTCTTCCTGGTTATGCCTTAATTTTGATATTTATAAAAAGCAGATTTCATAACTTTGTGATTTAAATTGATATTACAGTTTTGATTAAATGAAATTTTAATGAAAAATCTAAATTTTCATTAAATAACTATCCTTGCTATATTTAAATAGAAGTAACAGTATTGGGAATAATAAAATTAGAAATGGATAGAATTATATGGAAATTGCTGTTTTGAAATAGAAGGTAATATTAGGTATTATTTTTTGTTGTTTTTGTCTCTTAACATACCAAATTTCACGATATTTGCTTCAACGGGTTCTGAGTTATCATTTCTAAATAAAAAACATATGGACTGACAGAAACCAACCGAAGATAGGACACATGTTGATAACAACCTTTTTGCTTTGTTAGTGCCTACTATCGTATCACGAAGTTGTGCCAACCTCTCGCGAAACACCCTGTATATACGTATACATACATACTAAAACACACACACACACAAACACACACACATATAATGTTGCACAGGTAATAGCTACTTCAAAAAGCGTGAATATGAAAACTTCCCCTCACAGGCGACAAAAATATCAGAGTTACCCAATACTAATGAGGCGAAATTATTTCATGATAAAGGCCACCCTTATATATTTGTAATGTATTATATTTCCTATGCCTATCTATACGAAACTGAGAGTCCTTTGGCTAAGATTTACGTAATCTTGTCTTAAGTTATTAAAAATCAATTTATAATTGACAAATAATAGTTAGTCTTAAAATACTTTATACTAAATTGTTCAACAGGTAATTAAAAAAACATTTCAATGTAATAAAATTAGTGTTACCCATTTCTTATACCACGCAACAATAGAAAATGCCGTTTGTTTAAGGTTGCTAGCGTTGGAAAACGCTTTGTCCAAATCTTTAGTCCAGCACTGATTTTGGGATGACATGTTTAGACGTAAGGTAAAAGATCAGTTTAGTTAAAATAGTTTCAGTAATTTCAGAATTTCAACCAAAATATAATTCAAATTTGAATATAGTAGAAAGTTTATGTGACCGCCGGGAGACACGATAAAAACCCATTAAAATTTGTTAGAAGCATAAAATATACATTTTCAAGTTAGGTACAAGAACCGAATGTCTAAACCGTATATTATTGAACGGTTTACATACTACTTCATTACTTACTCTAAATTCTTATAAAATATAAAAACGATACTACTAATATACTAAAACATATTAAGAATTTATAAAAATCTTAAACGGAGATGTGATTAGTTTATTATTACATAAATGTATCACCCACGTAATGTCAGTGATGTAAGATCTGGGATTGTCTAAGCAAGTTAAAGTTAATCCGTTTTTTCTAGATATGTCGCGAGAGTGTAGCACAAAATATTAATACTAATTACAAATCAAAATCTTGTTATATCCATTTTTTAATAAAAAACTTTGTATATTTTGTGTCGCTGTTCAATATGAATGAACAAATGTCAATCAGAATCTACATGAAGGAAATAAGGTAATCTATCATATTAATTAAAATATCTAATATAAAACATAATTCTATTATAGAGCCTACAAAATCACTGGTGGTTTATTATTTAAAAAATCTACGTTAGAATCGTAAAATGGTTGTCAGGGATTAAACAAAGGAATATAAAAATAGATTTGTAAGCTAATATAAGTGTAGAAACTCAACGCCTTCCATGCGTGTGATGTTGTGGCCACATTCTCTATTGGGAACGCAATAAATTACAAGTATTGCACTTTTTCTTGTGTCACGAGGTAATTTAATTGTAACGTTTAACTCGTTGTAATATCTATTCCTCAAAGAAATATTGTGTATTTTTTATTGATTTGTTATTTTGTTAGCAATACTTTACTAGTTGATGAATATTATATTATTCAAATGAGACTGCATCAGAACGCAGCAAGTTCTGTGAAATATGCAGCAGGTTTTTTCTTAAAGTTTTCAGCATCTGTCACTTTAGTATTTTTATCCACATTAAAGTATTTAATATGAATTCCAGAAAATCTGTTTGCTTTAGAAGTAGATAACGTTTATTAGCCGTAATGCGTTTATTAACCATAATGCAAAATGAATCCATTATAATTGAGTATATGCTGAGCAACCCTAATATGCATTATAAAATGCTTTGTCTGACATAATGAGTTGAATATTCTATACAGTATATCTATTTATAAAATGAGCTCATTCATTTACACACTTATCACTAACTCTTCGTCACTTACGATATCCCACAAACTTGTAATTCAGAGCACGTACGCCTCAAACTACTTAAATAAAAAAGTCAATATTTTTTATTAAGCTCAATTAGCTAAAAAGTGTGTAAACGCGGTTGCAATCCATAAAAGAACTATAAATATTTGTTCAACTATTCCGATGGACCATAAAGTTGTAGACACTTGTTTCTCATGACTTAAATAGACAAACACAATGTTATATTAAGTCGTTGAAATAGTGTTGCAAATCTAGAAGTACTATACATTTTCAATATTTCCAATGTTTTATAACTATGAAATTTGAAATGCACATACCTTATGTTCTCAGCAGACAAAATACAGATTTTTCATGAAGATCAACTGCCATAGCGGTTGAAATAGGGTTGTATTCACTACAAAACCTATATTTTTCAACTTCCAGATGTAGTACGCCGATGAAATATCACACACACACACAAAGATGTGCATCATGCTTTCATGAGAGAAAAAAGACTAGGTTAACCTCCCATAGAGGTTGAAACAGGGTTACAACCTGAAAAGAACTATATATTAGATTTTAACTTATCGATGGTTTAGAAGAAAACTGTTTAAAAATCTCATAAATTAAATATAAAAAAGTGCTTTAAAATACCAATTTTAAACAACAATAGTAGCTGAAACAGAGGTGTAACTCCTAGAAGAACAATATTTTTGTTTTTAACTACCTTAAAACTGTTCTATAAAGGTGAAATTTGACATATATGAGTATTACGTATTATCAAGGGAAACATACCCAAACTATAACGGCAGTAAAGTTCAATGACCGAAAGTAGTCAATTTTGGCTGGAGAGAACTTTTGTGGTCTTTACTAGAACAGATTAGTCTGTCTTTTCTAGATTAGGACATCCACGCTATTACAGCACCAGAAATATCTTAGATCGAAAGTTCATTGAAATAGCCGGAATTAATCCCTTTTTGCCGAAATATACTTTTCAGCTCAATATATACAGGGTGAATTTAAGTTAGTGTCGAAAAATTTTTTGGGTGATACTACTCAGTATTATAGACCAAAATATGAAAATAAAAAATCCCTATCCCATCTATCTTTTAACTACGACCAATTTCGCTATTTTGTTAAAAAATCATGTTTTGTTTCAATAAAACTCAATTTCCTCCATTATTTTTAATGTTTTTTTAATTCTGAATCCATTTTTGAAATCTACACAAAATTTTACATGGGAATAATGGAGAAAAACTGTCTTGAAAATAAGTTTGATACAAACAAATTGCTAATAAATCAAATTCTTAAGTTTTCGGCAAAAACATTAAAAAGATATTAGACCCGAGGAATTAAATGAAGTTAATTCTGAAGAGAGGCCAATACCACAAAAAAATTGCCCATTTTGTGGGCTTTAAAATGACATAATGCAACGTTACTTTTATTTTCATCTTATACTGGTTATTAAAGAATCAGTATTGGAAAACAAGGTCTACTTAAAATATCAAGGTGCCAAATAACCAGTCAAAATCGTGTTTAATTCAATAATAAATCAAATATAGGATAAACACATAAAGAACAGTTACAAAAAAGAATAATCATAAAAAGTAAGTAATCTAAAAATTGCTTTCAAATTGCCTGCCTCCGGATTGTCATATCTTATCAGTTTTTACTCCTGACTATCTTATCTCTACAATCACAAGTATGAAGGAATACCCCATGTTTCAGGTTTTATTTTGTCTTTCAGCTGACTTTACCTCTATCCACTTAAAAATAGTTATTTGAGTCGTAGCTATCATGGATTTCACATCGAGAGAGTATGCAGAGATGCATTTTGTATATGGTTTTTGTGGCGGGAATGCTCTGGCTGCTCAGAAAGAATATCACGCTCGGTACCCAGATCGTAGAGTTCCTAGTGATAAAGTTTTTTTTTACGAGGCTACATCAGCGTTTGTTGGAGAGAGGAACAGTTCACAGGCAGCGTAATGAGGTAGGTCCTGTTCTTCGAGATGTTGGCTTAGATGAACGAGTTCTAGATTTAGTTCAAGAAAATCCTGAGGTCAGCAGCCGACAACTTGCCAGAGAAGTTGGTGTTTCTCAGAGTAAAGTGTTAGGAATCTTACACGAAAATAACTTCCACCCCTATCACTTTACAAAGGTTCAAGCGTTAGAACCAAATGACTTTGGTCCAAGAGTAGAGTTCTGTCGCTGGCTGCTCAATAGTGATATTGAACAATATCATTTTTTGAGAAACATTTTGTACACCGATGAGTCTACCTTCACTAGGGCTGGTGTTTTTAACACGCATAACATGCACTATTGGGCCGAACAAAATCCCAGGGCTTCAAGAGAAAGTTCCTTTCAAAGACGTTTTCATCTCAACGTATGGGCAGGAGTCATCGGAAACCAACTTGTGGGTCCCCACATTGTTCAAGGAACCTTAAATAGTGAAGTTTACTTGGACTTTTTACAGCATACCTTGCCCACACTTCTGGATGGACTTGATATGGACCACAATCAGAGGGACAACATAAGTTTTCCAACAGGACGGTGCTCCTCCTCATTTCAGCAATGAAGTGCGTCAGTGGTTAACGGACAATTACCCGACATGGATAGGTCGCGCTGGAACTGTAGCTTGGCCGGCCAGATCTCCTGACCTATCTCCTATGGACTTCTTTGTTTGGGGGACTATGAAACAGGAAGTTTACTCGACCACTGTAAACTCTGAGGAAGACTTAAGAAACCGGATTGAGTTAGCTGCCCAAATAGTGCGTAACAAGTTATCTTTGAACGTGACGGTTAGGGCAATGAGGAAGCGTGCGAGAGCCTGCATTAGAAACGGAGGCAGGCAATTTGAAAGCAATTTGTAGATTACCTACTTTCTTTTATGATTATTCTTTTTTGTAACTGTTCTTTATGTGTTTTATCCTATGTATGATTTATTATTGAATCAAACACAATTTTGACTGGTTATTTGGCACCATGATATTTTAAGTAGACCTTGTTTTCCAATACTGATTCTATAATAACCAGTATAAGATGAAAATAAAAGTAACGTTGCATTATGTCATTTTAAAGCCCACAAAATGGGCAAGTTTTTTGTGGTATTGGCCTCTCTTCAGAATTAACTTCATTTAATTCCTCGGGTCTAATATCTTTTTAATGTTTTTGCCGAAAACTTAAGAATTTGATTTATTACCAATTTGTTTGTATCAAACTTATTTTCAAGACAGTTTTTCTCCATTACTCCCATGTCCAATTTTGTGTAGATTTCAAAAATGGATTCAGAATTAAAAAAACATTAAAAATAATGGAGGAAATTGAGTTTTATTGCAACAAAACATGATTTTTTAACAAAATAGCGAAATTGGTCGTAGTTAAAAGATAGATGAGATAGGGATTTTTTTTATTTTCATATTTTGGTCTATAATACTGAGTAGTATCACCCAAAAAATTTTTCGACACTAACTTAAATTCACCCTGTATATATATATATATATATATATAATTGATCTGGACAAGCAATTTCTAATATTGTGATAATTTATACAGGAAGTAGATTGTTTTTAATGGGACTAATCCTTTTTCGACCTAAGAAGACTTTTAAAACCTACATATATATCCATTTTCTTAATCGGAAGGCGTCAAAGCGTTTTTTAGTGTCGAAAACGTCCTTGACTGCAAGAAGATTACAAGGGCTAGAAATAGTTGCTTTTTGACCGAACAAGACGTATGTATATATTTTACTGATAGGATCAACAAGGAAAACTCATATTGTTGGTGGTATTTAATTGATTATTACCAGAAACACTTGTTTACGGACTAAACGTAAGACCAGCGGCAGTTTATCTGATAGTAAGTATGAACCTCTTAATAAACACTGAAATATGAGGGTTCCGGAAAAATGTGTTTAATTCACAGTTACTGTTAAACACCGATCACTTTCCGACTTCAGAGGCCAAAAACATTTTTTTAGTCCAGTTTGACCAGGAGATGGGGTTATATCCCGTGTGGCCTTAACTTACTATCATATATGTTTACTATGTCATCTATAAAGGATGTACGTATGTGTGTATGTTTATGACGTACCTTGCATGTAATACATAAACCGTGGATAGTAATAATTAATATACGTTACAGGTAGCAGATTTTACTTACAGGATGGACATTTAAAATTCTTAAATAACAATATTCTTGGGCAAACGATGTGTTGTAAAGCAATATATCAGGTATCATTTGCTGAGATTGTAAATGAGGTTCACCATTCCTCCGATTCTTTGATAAATTTGCTTTTACACCTTCAAGCTTAATTGTATTATAAAAAAGATTATTCTATTTAATACAAAATTGTTAAAGGTAATTAATCTCTATATCTATTGTCTTGTCCAGAAGAAGTCGCTTTCACGTTGGTGTAAGTTTAAAATTAGGCGAAATTATAAAAAAGCAAGTTTAAAATAAAATATTGAATCTCATATCATTTTTAGTTCTTGGGATTATGCGGCCAGAAGTATAGTTAACGAAAACGGAGAGGGGGGCTGTAAAATGAATATAAAGCTCCAGCCATACACAGACAGATGAAGGCCAATAGGTATAATAGAGGGTCCGCTACAACATGCTGCAATCAATCGTCCATTGTAAAGTTAGCGCTTTGTGTTTAACTTGTTTTCTCCCTTAAAAAACTAGCCTTATATTTATCTTTTTTTTACTTAGGCTTTTTTTACTTTATCTCGTCCAGAATCAAATATGTACGCTCCATTACAAATACATTTTCAATAAATCGTCCATTGTAAAGTTAGCGTTTTGTGTTAACTTGTTTCCTCCCTCATAAAATTAGCCTTATATCTACCTCTGTATTTTTTACTTAGGCTTTGTTTTACTTTATCTCGTCCAGAATCAAAAATGTACCCTCCATTGCAAATACTGTTTAGTTGATGATTTGTTTTTTAATTAAGATCTAACAACCATTGAGTTTTCAAACTTAATAAATCATTAATATTTTTATTAAGTTTAATGTTAAATACGTTATTTACAAATGCTGAGAATTCTGTTGAGCTACAAATAGAGATTCAAGTTCCAGTAAGCTCCCTTTGAACCTTAATATTTCATTTTATTAATTGGGTTATTGGACCTAAACAGTGGGACCAGCATTAGTACATGGTACTTTATAAAAATAACTTAAGTAAATCATCAAAGATATTTTGAGTTAAATCACTGAAAATAAATTTCTTGAGAGCTCCAAGGGTTTGATGAAGAGTAATTACTTTTCTTACAGTGCTATTAGTTCTTTCTCAGAACACTTAAGACATTGATATCTTTTTAAAACCAACCAGTAAGATTCAGAATTACATTGGGATTTAGTTACCTTAATAGTTGTGTATGTAGCGATCATACTCCAAGAGATATAATGTTCTGTAATAAAAGACTAAATAAATCTGCTCTATTAAAACAATGAGATAAACGAATCATAACTTCTCATTACAAAGTTGTTTATTTATGTACAATTGTTTATTGGATACATAACTTCATTAGACATCCTAAAACTTTATGCAATAATTAAATTTAAACAACTAGTTTAATAGCTATACTCCAGGGCTATACTTTTGTATTCTTTTCTGGAAGATTGGTTCACTTGTAACGAACAGTGTAGTTAGAAATAAATCATGTTTCAATTTACATATCATAACTGTATATAAAACTAAATAAGCATTATTTTAAATTTAAAAGGTATTGTTACAGCCTTTGTGTGAAAATCTTAGTAATAGTTAATATAATATCATGTTTTCATTCACGTTGTATAATACATTGTTAAACAATACATACATAATAATATTCCTTTCAAACCAACCGACATTTGTAAGGCTCACGCTGTCACAATTTAGGTTCTGAATATACGAGGCTATTTAATAAATACTGTGCACAATCGCTATTCAAAATTAAACTGAAACCAATAAGATATATAGTCCAAAGAATGGAAGGTTTTGCACGTCTTTCGGTGTAAACTGCAGATATTTAATACCAGACTGTCTTGGGTCTAGATGCTTGTTATACACCAATAGCTCTCAGACACTAGGAATAAATATATGGAGATGAATAACCCTAGTTGGAAAATCCAGTGGCCGAGTGGTCTACTTTGGGTCTGAGTTACACATGGCAAAGGTTGAAATTCTGTCTGTGACCGTTTTGTCAGAACTGTTGACCTTTTTCTGTTGTACTACTCTCCTTCCTGCTCTGTTTTAATAAGATCCTCGCACAGACCAGTAGCCCACGAGTATGGTCAGAATAAGGTTATACATCTTTTTTTGTTCTGACTAATATTTTTATAAGGGAAAATGTTTCTTGAAGCTACTTGCACGCATTCTCATGATTTAATGTAAATAATTAAATAGTATACTACTTATTAAAATTATATATCTTTTGTGATATAAATCTTTCAATTCTCCAAAGATACAGCATACATTAAACAAGCGATATCACTTTCTTTCTTCTCAATAATAAATTTACCTCTTATAATATTAAAAATGACCAATATTTTCAAGTGTATTGTTTAATTTAGTTTTTTATGAAACATTTTTATGTATTTTGCCGTAATACCAGGTAAACCAAGCAATTAAAAAAAAAATTGTCTTTGCATTCTTTTCTCAAAGTAAGACAGGAGTATGCCGCAACATATGTCGCCAGACTTCACTAAAGTTGAACGCAAATTTTCAACACTGTAGCTCATTATTGACTGATAGAACGAAAGGCAATGGTACAGAAAAGAAATTCTTATTTTCTCTGGGAAACAAAAGAGAAATTGTGCAGCCTACTGAGTGATACCCTTCAAACATTGTAATTAATTGAATTCAATTTTTTTGTGATCAGCACATTTTGAAGTCTATCCATTTTATTTAAACACTATATCGTGCTGTCTCATGCAAGTTAGCACTATCTAATTGTCCTCACACATGTAGCCTGTAATCCAAATTAATCACCAATAACCTTAAATCGAATGATAAATATTTGTGAATCATTTTCAAAACCCCTCTCCATGTATGAGATTGCACGTTGCGACGTACTAACAAAAGTCTTATTATTTAATAATGAGCCATTATTGTCTAGAAGCTGAGAGACATTTTTCATTGTGTGAGCACAAAATTGGATTTTATTCAAATCTATCGAGACTTTTTCCTTAGACATAAACCAAGTGTCAGCCAAGATTTGATGGAGGTCGAAATCAGAAGATACCAAACGGTTTAAAATATATTGAAATATTCACTATCTTGATACTCTCAAAACCTATTATACAGACACATGATAGTAAATAATAGTTATAGACACCATCAACAGAGATCATAAAGAGACTATTCTATTGGCCTGTAGATTGTTAGCTGACACTAATGAAGTACTTATTTACTGTCTATGTGTCTGCAGTGATTTTTATAGTAAATCTATGATGTAATAAAACCTATAATAAATTATATAATTTAACCTTCGACCTCCAAAACAACTAGCACTGCTAACAATAAATTAATTTTATAGGAAGAAACCAGTTTGTTTCCTTGTGTAAAGACAATTTTTCTCAGCTCGTGAACTATTGCTTTTTGTATAACATAATTATCTATATGAAAGAAAATTATGGCTGGCATTACTGTTAGGAAATAAACTACTGAAACTGATACCAGAAAAGTTTGTTAAATAGTCTGCATTTATAAATCCTTTTACTCAGAACAACTTGGGTAGGTATGTCACATCCAATAATCAATTATAGGAACATGATACAGTAAACTTGATTATCACCCTAAGGCTGGTATGTCTATTAACTAAGCTTTGAGCCACGAGTAATAAGGAAAGAGCAGGAACCCCTCTGCAGCACCTTTATTAGCTTGTAGAGGGCGGGGAAGTGAGGGGTTGATACCTCATTCAACACCGTTTATTTACTTCGGAACATAACTCAACATTTCCCTCCGAGGGGTTCGTACCAGATATTAAATGTAAACTCTAGCAGAGATGTAGACTTATAAAATTAAAAACAAATATTAAAACCAGAAAAATTTGTTAAATAGTTTTCTAAATTTGTATGTTAGTAATATTCTAAATATTGTGTTAACATATAGGGTAAAGTTTTTGAGTGCTGGCATTGGGACTTTTTTATTTTACAGAGATGCAGCAAACAAAAAATTTAGAGCTTCACCACTTTTGGTAATTTATAAAAATATACATTTCTCAAGTTTAAAACGTGCATCGTTTTCGGGTATGGTATTGAATTTCATTTTAAGCAGAGCACCTTCATGATAATATGTAGAACAATTAATGATTATACTTTTTGATTCCTACAATTTTTTCTGACCCTTGTCTTTTTAAAACTTTAATAGTCGATGTTTGGCATTTTGAAATGGCTATAGCAACAGAAATAGACTCTGCGTCACCTTTTCCTGAAGTTGCTGACCCTTCTACTATTAGAACCGTATGCAGGATGCAGAATATAGTTCACAAGGTTTTATGGGAAGCCACAGTTTCTCAACGGCTTTTTTACCACCGGAAGGTCCCGCCATATTGCTCATTTGCTACAATTTCCGTTAAGTTGAATGTTGGGAAAAGAAAACTTTAGGTATCCCTTTAAACAATCTCCATCATTAATATTTTCAAGGCAATTAAGGATTCTATACATAACTATTTTAGTTAGTAACAAATTAAATTCATTAGTTAGAACTAGGTAAATTTTTTGATTTATTTTATTGTATTAAGTTTATATTTGTGTACTTATTTAAACATTTTTTAATCCTACACATTGACGTAATTTCTTCTGAAAAGCAGTGTGTATAATAATAATAGGTTGAAAGTAAAAGTTATTTTTTATTTACTTATTTAATTAAAACCGCCGTTCCTCTTATTTAATCCGCCCATAAAATACTGTCTAGAGTCAATTTATGTAGGATTATAATAAGCACACGATCTGATATGTTATTCAATCGGTAAAGAATTTAGGATAAATCAATCGTAACTGATGCTAGTTTCGGGGTTTATTAAAATGGGAAGAATACAAAACTGTTAAAAATATGATTTAATATATTTTTATAATATATTTTTCCTTACTTAATACATATAAAACTTACCATAAATACATAAATAATAGATTTATCTCCGTCAGACAACTGAATAAAAAAGAGAAGCTTGCTTCTATCAAGACTTATTTTAAGTTGATGCTCATTCAATGTTTATTTTCTGTAAAAAGGTTGGTTTAAATGTGGCAAGCTAAGAAACATATTATTTGAGAACAAATTTGAGTTTAATATTTTTAACCCATTTGATACGATTTCATTTTGACCACTACCAAACCTTCTGTGGCTAACGTTCTATTTCTTTCTTAAGCGAAAATATTAAAAAGATGAAAATAAAACTAACCAACCCAGGTAGTGTGCTTAATCAATGTAAAATTGGCTCTCGACTCCTGTACTTAGAATGCCTAAAGCAAAAGATAATGGCAAATGACGCCTTGTAAAATATTCCATATAAAAGCGTTCCAGTGCCTTTTTCGATTCGTGATCCAAGCTCATGTGGCTGAACTATCCCAAAACTTATAACTATATTTAAAGCTGACTTGGTACATAGACTTTTATTATTGAGATACTGATATAAAAATCAATTTTAAAAACAAAAATGTGAATCAATCACGTTGTAAGATATATCGAGAGATATTTCTAAAGTAGGCTTGAAAGTTTGCTTGAAACTTTATTTCTACATAAACAAGAATATGTTTTATGATATGTAATATCCAACCATGGAATTTGGCTTTTGTTTTTGTTTTTGAATATAGATTGGTAGAATGATTTCCCTAACAGTTTTTTTTTAGGTTAACGTATGTTTCGGTAGGGTTTCATACTAAAACGATTTTAGCAAGTTACAACACAAAAATGACGAATATAATCGTTGTATATTGATAGTTTCAAGATATGTATTTATAATCAGTGTTTACTGTCGAATCAGCTAATAAGCAGTGAAGTATCAATGTGAAGTAGAAAATAAAACGGCTTTATTATGGGTTAAATTACTGCTATAATATCCTCTTTGCCACTTAGTAATCCTCCATATGTATATATTTAGACTATGGATTTATGCGCGTCAAATGTTTCTTCCTCTATAAAAGTATAATTTATAATAAAACAGATATTTAATCTGCCTTGCATTCGAAATACTTAATACTGAATTTATGTTAAAAGTCAGTAGTATTTATTACTTTAAACTTGATATATACGATAAAGTGTTCTATTCACGTGCATTGTAGTTTTCTAATTAATTCGATTTTAACTTCTAGTTTATTTAAATAAACATATTAACAGACTTTAGAAGATATATTTTGAAATTTGTATATTTTTTAACATTTAGTGCATAATAAGTTGTATTGTTATATTTTATGGACTAAAACGTGACATTTACTGAGCTGTACTCGGTTGGTAATTTTGAAAAAAATAATTAAAAAAAAATAATTTAAAATAGGTCATTTCAGTTTGGTTGTTTACCATGTACTCTAACCCAGACTCAGAGGATGATCTAGAACAACAATATGAATTCTTGAAAATATCCTGTCACATTTAGCTAGATTATAATTTGTATGACTATACTTTATTTTGACTAAAATTATTCTGACAATAGAATGATAACATTGGTAACCGAGTATGTGTTTATCTTAAATACTAAAACTAATAATATTTTCTTGAATTACAAAACTATAACAGATTTCCATTATTAAGTCCAAGATAGAAATGGTTTGAATTCCTCGCTCTGCCAAATGAGGCACATATCATCGTATAAGTTGTGTAGGAAACTCAATCACCCTCTACTCGTAATATTATAATCGAGAAGTTACTAACTCAATTTCGCAAAACGGAGTCACGGATCATATCTCCGGTATAAGCTGGAAGCGTTATACTCGCAGTCTGTGAAACATTTTTCTGAAACCTAAGGAATCGGCAACGCCGCGATAAGCTGTAATGTGTCAAGAAGGGAAGGTTGGTTTTCGTCCATATTAAACACCGTTGTCAATAAATGTTTAGCTACAAAAACCCAAAGTGTTATTGTAGGCCTTATATATGACAGTTACTATTACAAGTATTTGTAGTAAACATTATTATTTCAGTACAAATAATAATTTTTAATTTTTCAGTTTATTATTTGAAATTTATGAAAGAAGTACAGATAATAATCAATTTTATCATATGACACAGTTTACATGTCTTTTCTCAAAATGCGCATTTGCAAAATATGCAAATATTGTCTATGTATGTGAGTATTAAAAATATATGTGTTATAATTACACTTTGAACATAGTTCAATTGCAACCAATGATGTATTGTAAACTCCACAGCGGCATTTTAACTTTCCCTGCATTATGGACGGCATTCCAAAGGCAAACACAAACAGTTATGCTTCTTGACATTTCTGAGTAATTTTAACAACATGAATTCTCAAATGAAAAAACTTCAAATGCTTGTTTTGTAATTCGGAAGAAAACGAGAGTGTATCACTTTTATGCTTGTCCAATCTTAAAAATTATAAGACGACGTCGGTTTGAAGTTAAAACCCTAAACGAAGAAGTTTTTATTAATTATCTGAATGGGAAAATTTTCTGACTGTACGGAATGATTTTATAAAATGCATGGGTTATAGATCGGGATTAAATAATGAGTTGTTTTAGCTTTTTACAGAAAATGCAGTTTCTTTCTATTTTGTCAAATATAAATGATTCTAGTTGAACAAAGCTGGTATTAGAAAAATACCACGTGTTAGAGTCATCCTTCAGAGGGGATCATAGAGAAGGGAGGGTGAGAGTTATGTCCTGTAGTAAATGGTCAGTGAGCGAATGAGGAGGAACCATCCCAGTGACCGAGCCTCACTCCCTTAATGTAATAAAAACGTTGTAGCTTTAGGACAATAAATCACTGTTACACGGGCGCTGCTGTTTAAAAAGCGTTTATTAAGAAACTATTGTTTTCGGTATTTAACATCAACTTACCGTATTTAAACTTTATATAATTACCTAAATATCTTGGCTAATTTAAGTATTTAAAATCACAATAATTTACTAGCCTTTAAATGTATTCAGGCCATTTCAAATAATCTTTCCTTTTCATCCAACTCATACTAAAAAATAAATTTGTTTGTTACCTATATGTTGATTAACTCACATGTTAACTTTCTATGTTTTAATTCCACATGTAATTTTATTATTGTTGTTGGCTCCGTATATGTTGACGTTTTATGTTTAAAACTGTGGTTTTTTTAATCAAATGTACAAGTACGTAAGTTTTGTTCATGGACTATGTAATATTATTTATTTAGTTATGTAACACGATTACAAATTACATTAAATAAAATGTTCTTTATTTGAATCCTTTTGTTGAGGATGGAAAATTTTAAAGAAAAGGAGTTACAAATTTATCATTATCTTAATATAAAAATTAAATATTACGTCACACGGGAATTTATGAAATGTTATTTTCAATTTAAAAATAAATCTAGATTCTTACCAATTTACTAAACGTAGTGTTTCAGTGTTTGTAAAAGATTATGATGCTATCTATATGTCCGAAGCCGTGTTATACTCTAACGTAAAATATACAAAAAAATGTATCGAATAAAAAATATATTGCTAAGGTTAGTTAGAAGTCATTTTCGATATTTCCTTGTTCCTAATGTACACGCTCTGTCTAGGAGGAATAGTTCATTTCTAACTGTGACGACCTCATTACATACATGAACGATCTTCAATACTAGTCATCAGAAATCTCTCAATGGAATATGACCTCTAGAACTGGTGCAGTTGGAAGTTAACAATAGAGTCAGTCAATACATAGTTAATGACTTGGAAGCGTAGTTATATCGCCTAAAAATTAATTTAAGTTCAGTGATTATCATGTTTTTCTTATAGAGTTTTATATACCAGTATATTTAAAAAAACTATTTAAACCTATAGTTATAAGAATATCATCAAAAATACCATCAGTAACTATGTTCATTGAATACATTGCTTCAATAAAAAAAATAAATGCATAAATTTTGGTTTCTCATTTTATTTTACAGCTTATAGGCACAGAAGTTTTAAGCCTAAATGTATCAATCGGATGTTTATGTTAAAAACTTAGACAGTAAAATAAAAAATGGAGCATAATTAATTTATATACATATAACATTTATATATCAACTTTATATAAATATAAAGTTATATATATATATATATATATATATATATATATATATATATATATATAAATGTTAACGGGATGTATATCATAGTAAAATATTTCATTGTCAAAATGTTTTGTAAAACCATTTTAGTATTAGTAAGTATAACTTTACAACATGAATCTTGCCCTTTGCTCTTTAAATAATTTTACATTTTTAAACTAAAAAAAAGTTAATACACAGCTCTAGAGAATATCCTTAAGTGTTTTTTAAACATGTTGACAAATACCTTTACAGATAAATTTGCATGTCTCCGTTATGCTTACTTTTATGGACAGTTCTAAACCTTTAAATGTTCAATAAATATCGATATATCGTTGCATGGTGTTTAAGGAACCAGTCCTTTAGTAAGAAGAAAATACATATAATTTTGTTTTGTTACTTTCAGCACTGATTTCATTATCCGTTTATTTTAACATTTCGTCATTACTTTAGTTTGTAGGCTGCTAATTCGTTTGTCTTAACCATCATTATAAATCAGATTTTAATAGATATGCCGAAAAAATATTGTTTAAATAATTTGAGAAAGGGAACATTTCAGGAATTGCAGGGAAAATGTGAAATGTTTGATAGTTCAAAGAATGTAATAGCTTATTGAACAATAGCGATAAAATGTATTTACCGAGTGAAAAACAGTGACAGTGTTATAAACACTAGCAGGGCTTAGTATTCCATTACAAGTTTAAAATTAACTTCAAACTCTGCTTAAGTTTTTTCGTTATTGGCTTCGGTTACTGTTGTCTTTGTAGTTTGCTAGCGATATTGTTTTAGTAAGTTCGTAAACAGAAAGATCCCGTCATATTTCAGCTAATCTCACTTATCTCATACTGGAAAATTGAGAAGGTTTCTTTTCTAAATCCTTTAATGAAACTTGTGTCTAGCATTGTTGGTTGGCTTAATGGTTTTAGTTGCCTTTAAATTTATGTGACAATATCTATTTTATTTAAATTTGATGTATTACTTAATTGTATTTATATTGCTAACCCACAAATAATGTTAAGTTATTTATTTTAAAAACTAGTGCAACATCTAAAATAAAACTAATGTTGATGTCAGGAAAATAAATAAAAGAAAAATGTAAAGATGCAGTTAAGAAAGGCTCTTGTTACAGATGATCCAAAATATAGCTTTTTAGGATTGTATTCTTATTACAGTTTAATATATGTATTTAGTAACTATTAACTAATCAACTTACCAATGTCACTGTAAAATAATAAAATTGTTGTACACATTTGTACAAATGGTTAAGAAACAAAAACTTAACGTTGTACTATAAGAATAAGAAGGCTTGTTTCAAAAGGACTTACGGATATCTCTAGAGCTGTTTAATAATTATTTGTTTAAAGAGCAAAGGGCAAGATTCGTGTTGTTAAGTTATAGTTAATTACACTAAAATGTTTTTACAAAACATTTTAACAACGAAACATTTTACTAAGGTATAAATCCTATGTATTCTAAGTATCCAAGTAAAATAATAAAAACAGATTTGTACAGAATGTTAAGAAACAAAAACTTAACGTTGTTCTACAGTATAAGAATGGGAAGGCTAACATTAAGCTCTATAATATTAAAAGCAACATTATCTATAAATTGCCATAGACATTATCTACTACTCAGCTAAGGTAGGCCATTGCCAAGAGTTGTGTTAAAAGAACATAAGAATAATCAAGAAACCCCGTTGGATCTTTAAACTTTTCTACCTTAAGAAAGGAGCATCACTCTATTCACGAGTAATATAATTAGAGTGCTCTGCCATGAAATTTGTCTGTAAAAATGTCTGCAGTAACATTGATAGTGGGACGAATGCTAAAATACTCCAAAAAATACAAGTACTAACAAAGGTGTTGGCTCAACGCCAGGCGGTCTGACATAGCAAAGGTAAATGAACCTTAAAGATCCTGAATTTGGTGATAAATGTTCACTTAACAGGTTTCATTATTCACAATAACGATAAACCTTTTGACTGTGAAGGTGTCTCTGTCCGTCGCAGCAAACTGTGCAACTACAGTAACAATGGTCAAACATTATATTATAATAAATTTTAATTTACGTTATTATGTCAGTAAATACAAGATAAACAATCGTTAAACATAAGATAGCGACTAACTGTACGTGTTTTAGAAGGGTAGGCATAAGTAAACTGTTTAAAGTTCAGAGTTTGTAGATAACAGTGCTGATACAAAATATTGCATTATAGAAATATGCATCTGTAAATAGAACAGAATTTTTAAAATTTCAGAAATTTCTTTTAACGAAGGTAAATAAATAAGCTAGAACTATTGTAGAAAGAATTTCTCATGTAATAATAGAACATGTTTGGTTACAAAGAATTATAATTGTATATATGTCATTGCAAGTTATTAAACTTGGTATTTAATCAACTTAAAATACATAAAATCACGTTTGTTAATTTTTGTGTACAATGTTTTGTACTATCACTACTTTACCTGGAGTTGTCTACTTCCGTTTGGAACCTTACTATTTCAATAATCTTTTTAATATTGTCATGACTTTGAATATAACAACCAGTGCAAGCATGTGGGAAGAAGCGACTGCATTTTGAATTAGTGTAATCATATACCTCATGGTTGCAGCCAGATAAATTACAACTTAATCTCTTGGAAGGCCTAAGGTAGATCTTGAACCATATGTATTTAAATTTAAGAACTGGTGTGATGTAGACCTCTTTTCACTGGGTAATTGTTTACGTTATTTGCAATTAAAACGCCAAAAGAAAGTGATTCATATTTAAATTAAATTTCTTTACTTAAAGCTTCATACAATTATATCTAAGTATCACACAATACACAATATATACTAATACCACACAATATAATAATAATATAATATAATAATAATACACAATTTAACACCAAACGTGATTTTAAGTTTAATTACTTGCAATGACATATATAAAATTCTTTGTAACCAAACATGTTCTATTAGTATATGAAAAATTCCCCCCTACAATAGTTCTAGCTTATTTATTTACGTTCGTTATAAAAAAACATGTCTTACATTTTAATATATTGAGACGATATGGGCTAACTGTTTTAATCTATAGTTACATTTTAGTTACGGTTTATCTTTAACGTTATGCCTTATCCTACCAAATTACATTTCATCTATTAATATCATTACCATGGCATTTTATTATCTTGTACTTCCATTACTCTGCCCTTTTGCCTAAATATGTGATATAATAACATCCAGTTTAAGGAAATTGTATGGAGAAATGGATTTCCCACATTAGTGGTACAGCATGAGGTAACTTCGTTCTTAAAGAGGGATGAGAGGATTGCTTACAAGAATAGGATTGTTCAGTATTAAGCTATCTACAGAGCGCTAAGCTCGGTGCTGTTTGTCTTTGTTAACCTGAGGTAACAACTACGTCCTGTATTGACAGATTAGCAGAGCAAATCCTCTTGCTTGAACCAATTTAGATCTTATCACTCCATATAATGATAATATATGACATATTATGAAACGTAATCAATTTCATATTGAGCTTCTTCTCATTCAAGAATCGCTTATAAGCTATTGACGTCTATATGAATATCATTGACTGGGATCTATTAAGTTACGTGTTTAATGCTACGTTATTATGCTTTTTTTATATTGAAGCATTTATTTATTTGGGACTAGGATGTTCTGTACTTTGTTTGTATTCAGCTGATAGGCAATCTACGGTTTCTTTACCTCTCCTGTATAGTAGCAGTTTTGACAGTTGAGTTTTGAAATTTGGTATTCAGCTTGAGGTTTTTGTGGAAATGTAGAGACACTATTGATTAATTTTGTAAATTTTTTAAAAGTTTTACTTAAAATGTAAATTTAAATAAGAGTAAGTTAAACAAGTTTTTATAAATATTATAAACAACTTTTGTAGAAAATTAAGTACTCAATTTATTAAAATAACTACACAAAGTCATAAGTGTAAAATTAATTAAGATTTAAATGATGTAACTGAAATTTAATAATAATTTTGTGTTGATATATAATAATCATCTTAGAAACAGAATGGGTGGAATGATTTCGGTTACAATTTAAATAGGCTTTAGGTAAAATAAATCCATAAGTTGAAATTAATCCTTCCTGTTATTAATAGATCATTTTTAATATTCTAACGTTTAATATAATATATGTTTAAATGACTCATGTATTACTTAAGAGTAATAGCTTTCTTAAAGAAAATTGCGAGATAAAGTATGGTTTACTAAGTAAAAGACATTTTTAATGGAAGAAAAGTCCATTTATCACACCGCGTGACAGTTATTTAAGGCGATCATTATGGTTGCAGCCTGACATTGACACTTTATGCATAAGTGTCATTTACATTCCTCTCATTTACATTTTACAGATTAATGAAAACCCGATACTCTATTCGACAGGAGCTGAAAATTACTACTAACCAATTCTGGAACACATTTTGTCAACAATCGGCTTTTTGAATGACTAATATTATATCTATTGTTAAAAAATGTATCTATTAATTTGTTTCGATCAGTTTAAAACGAAAAAATATTTATACATAAAATAAAATGGTGACTGTTAGTTAACGATGAGCAAGAACATGTAATTTTAGTTCTCCATTTCTGTAACATATATAATTTCGATATAGTGACGAGAATGTTAAGACAGTGAATGTTACCTGGCAGCATGTGGAGGTGGAGGATGTTTATCTTTTATACATATAGAAGAACGGCCGTTACTAGTTTAGGATGGACGGCGGAAATTGAATTACTCCGCCATTACTGATGCGGACCTGCTGAGCTGCTATTGGACAGTTGAATGTCCCAATACACGTAAAACCATTGCTGTGATTAAATAAGTTAAACCTTTAAATTTTACTAGCGGTGGAAGTAAAACAATTTCTTTGTAGTTAGCAAATACTCACGGCTTGGAAAGCAATTTCCTATTAAAGGAAGGGGAGTCACAGGCTTACACTTTTTATATGGCATGTTAAATACTTCCGATATATAGATTAAGATCTTCTCATCCACTTTAGAGCAATTAGATTTTAAGTTTAGATGTGGGTGTTTCGGGAGTTTAGGGGTTGAGAGTGCAATAATTTTTGTAAGTACCAATGAAATAAAACAAATTTCTCAGTGGTATTTCTGAATACATGATAGATCGTGTTTAATTGCTTCCTATCTGTTATCAAAATTTGATAATGGTTATAAATTTAAAAAGTCTTTAACAAAATGTAAAAACATTGGGCCTTTTTTATAAAATCCTAGTTATTTACTGTATTTTTTTTAAATTTATTTAGACTTTTAACGGCTACCACCAGTTTATATAAGGCATAAAATAAAATAATTACAATATACTTATTATACATGGACATACATACATATAATAAATATATTTATAATTTACATCATTGTTGTAAGAGTTAATAGGAGCTAATGAAAGTGAACAGTTGGTGTGTAACATTTAGCCGTGTAGACGTGATACGTTTTATAAAAAAATTAAACACTAAATCTTCAGCGGGAAAAACAAACTCTCTGACAAAGTTAAGTTACTGAGTACGTGTTAAATTATTTAACAAACCTCTTGAAATGTTTTATATATATATATATATATATATATATATATATATATATATATATATAAGTAGATAGTAATATGGGGTTCCTGGCGCACTTTCGGAGCCGACCGAAAAGCAATGTAAAATACTGTTCAATGTACCATAAAGGAAGCTGAGAAATAACACAGCAAATCTCAATGAAAAAATTAACCGAATCTACAGTCGTTCGTCTCCAAAAAGCGATCGGTACATTACTATCTACTCTGTGGAATGAAAAATTAACCAAATCTGAGCTTCTACTTTCTTAAGCTGTGCTTACATGTTGTCAAATCTGCTACGAATAAAGGATTTATCTTAATAAAATTTTAATCAATTTAAAACATTTTTACTAAAAACATACTGTACTTTAATAAAAAACTTTTCTACTAAATAAACAACATGAACTCACCAAGCTCTCTTCAGTTTCTAGCATTAAAACAGTGCAACAAAGATGAATTCAGTGAATTACCAAAACATTTTAAAGAACAGTTGATACTTTCCTTAAATGATACAGAATTCAAAGAACTTGTAAAGTCTTTTGCAGAAAAAACGTCTAATGGAGTGTTTTACTATCGGCAAAAAACTAAAAAAGTAAGGGATTACATATTTAATATAATTACGAAAGATATTGAAAAGAAAGTAAAAAATAAACAAACAGAGAGTTTTCATCGTTTTTTTTATGACATTTTTCCCATATTATACGTTCTTTCAAGATAATCAAGACTTAATTGATGAATTTCTTAGGAATTTTTGTGAGTATCAAGATTTATCAACACAATTCATTAAAGAGCATTATAGAATTTTTCTTATAGAATATAGCCACATTTTGTGTGAAACAAAAGGTATTACTGTAGATAATATTCCATGTGATTCCTATGAAGAAAGACACCAACTATGGTTATCAAAACAGTACTATGACGTGGGGAGGGACTGCAAGTTTTAGAGTTAAGACTTTATTCTACAAAGTTAATTGTTATAATTTCTTTATCTTTTATAGTCTTCTTTCCAGTAACAATCAAGTGTAATTTTTCATTTTTGTTTAATTCTTTAATCTTTTTCTCATCCAAAACAGTCAAAAATCTGTTCGGTAAGTGTACTTTACAATCTTCCAACTCGGCAATTATTGTAAACCCGAATTTATCTTTCATTTTCTCCAAATTCAAGATTCTATGTTTCTTCCTTTCTTCCAATTCATTTAACTTCTTATACTCTTTAAACTTACATTCTCCAATATCATTTAACTCCTTCAAGAACTCCATTTAAATAGAAAACATTTAAAGACGGAAAAAATGAAATTCGCTAACCTTCACTCGAGAAGTCGGGGGAGAATGTGAGTAAAACCGCATTCTTTTCAAGAGGTTCTTCGTTTAATTTCTCCAAATGTACTATAAAATCATCGAGGATTTCTGGTTCAAAATCATAAACAAATTCAACATCCAGATAATAAAAAAATACAGGTAATATCTTTTCATAATAAACGTGTGTATCGATACCTACAAACCTAATGTATTCTTTGAAAAGGAAAATAATTTTGTCAATGGTTCCAAGAGATAAGTAAAAATGTTTATTCTGTTTTCTAAATTCTGTAACAAATTTTGTTTGCTTCTTGTCTCCGTATTGTAATTTCATAAGCAGATTATTCAAATGTGTTAGTTTATTTCGAAATTTCTTAGGTTTAGGTCTTTCGCACAAAATTAAATTACAACCTCTACAAACTAAATATTTTTTATCGATAATTTCTCCTCTATTAGAACACTTGTAACAGTTGGCATTATACTCTTCCATTTAAACAAAAAGATTTTTTTATAAATGGAGATTATGGAACTAAGTCTGCCGAGATATAAATTTTTCAGCGCAAATGTTTGTGTTTACATTTCTACAACAGAGATAAATAGAAATAATTTCATTCTATTGTACAACTATTTAGGATATTATGTGTACGATTATAAAGATTATTACGGGAGAAATCGGGATTTTTTCAGTGGCGAAAGAGTATATTTTTGAAATATTAGAAGGAATGAAAGAGAATAATATGAACATCATTAACTACTGAATTTCTCTAATATCGTTCTTAATCACATCATAGGCTAAAAATTTCTCAGAGACAACAACAACATAACAAATCGCGTTTGTAACAGCTTTTTGAAAATCCATATTGATAATTATATCGTTCTTTGAACCAGAAATATTTGTCAAACTCTTTGTTGTATCAATGACATAAATAGGTCTATTCGCTAAAAATTCTTTAGGATTGTAATACATTTCCTTATTATTACAGTAAAACTTTCTTAAAATCTTGATACATCTGATACATGATTCTGAAAAGACCTCCGGAAATGTTTAAATTTTGTAATTCATCTGGATAATAAGAACCGTTCAATTTTACTCTGATATTACATTCAAACTATCGAACCTTGAAGGATTTTTTTTCTTGATTATTCTGTCTATCTGTTTGAAAACCTATAATAACGAACTTGGGATTGAAGATATTTCTATAAATGTTTGTAATATCGAACGAATAAGTTGTTCCGGAAATACCTTTTTGTTCAATACATTGCCAATCTAGAAAATTAAACATAATGTTTTGACTTTTTGTAATTTCATCAATCAACCTTATTTTACTCGTGGTTTTATAATCAATCATTGGAACTCTAATAAAAAAATCTGTAATTGTTATTTTTCCATCAACAGGCATAACATTTCCAGTTGCAGTCTTCAGAATCACATCATCGTCTTCTGCTCTTATAAAACTTAGATAAAATCCTCCTTTATAGATCGGAAATAGTAACATTTTCAAAAAATCCTAATCCAAAATGAGATAAATTTCCAGCTGCTTCAAAAACACCAAATTTAAAATCTGATTCAAAGCCATTAGAAGTTTGAGAAATAACATCACTTTTTAAATACAATTGTGCTTAATTGGCCACAGTTTTCGACTTCTTCTATCAATTTATTGTGTTTTCTTACTTCAATCTTAGAAAATAAAAACGGTATAAAATTATCGATTAATCTAACATTATCAGTTCCAAGATATGCTTGACCATCTTGTTTTGTTAAAGTTCCAGAAATATAAAACTGGAAGTTAGACGAGCAAAAGTTATCTCCAAAATCAATATTAAACTCAGTTCTTTTATTCGGTTCATTCAAATGTTGTTTACTAATTGGATAGAAATTTTTAAACTCCGCCCTTTCAATATCACTAGCATATTTTCTGTAGTCCGCCATTTAATAAGAGAAAATTTAGAAATTTTTAAACATCGTGTATCATTTTTTCATCGATCTAATGTACGTTTTTATAAGAAAAGATATAAATTTTAGTAAAATAATTAAAAAGATTAGAGTCATTTTTAATGATCTACTTCGTCATATTCAGGATTCTCTTCCTTAAATTTTGCGATCTCGGTCACATATTTCAATAAAATCTGCACAGGATAGTAACCGCTATCTATAATATTGTTCCAATCAACTGTATCTTTATTTTCATCCAAAAACTTTATACTCAAGTGTTGATAGAGACAAAGAACAGACATATGATCTTTTAATTGATAATGTATATTTTCTTGAATGAACTCTGGGGACAGAGTTTGATATTTTGCAATGTTATACCAATTCAATTTGTTTACGTATAATCTCATCATATCTTCGGATAATTCATATTTTTGAGAAATGTCATCCCAATGTTCTTTTTTCAAATCTCTTTCGTGTTGCATTATAAAAAGATCGAAAGCACTGTAATGTCCCGCCATCTCTATTTATTAAGAAAAAATTTCAAAATCAAGTTTTTATAAATTGGCTCTTTTTAGTGTTACATTCAGCACATTTTCCAGATATTCTCTTAACTCCGTTAATGTTTGCATAGTATTTTATATCGTTTGTGGCAGTTTTCTCTTTACATCTCACACAATATATGAGCGCCATTTATATAAGGAAAATTAGTCATCGTAACCACCTACTCCATTAAATCTGTTGTCGATGTTTTCAAAAGTTTTATTAAACATCTTCTTTAAATTTATTAAAGTTTTCTTCTAGTTTATTTACTTTATCGAGATATAAAGAGTATCGATCATCTATTCTTTTAAGTAATTCATTATTATGTGTTATATTCTCATTGAGACGTGTACAAAAATTTTCAAAAAAGTTTACTTTCTCATTGAAATGTGTATCAAAATCTTCCAGAATTTTGTTAATTACTTCACCAACTAATACATTAACATCATTTTTATATGTATTAAAGTTTTCTTCTAGTTTATTTACTTTATCAAGTAATTCACCAACATCGTCTACTGATCTTTTACTTCTGGCTTCTAACTTGTCATAGACTTCTGTTGTAAAATCTTTAACATGCTGTTTATGATTCTCATAATTTTGTTTTAGTTCATTAAACATTTTAATAGGATCTTCTAATTGAATCATTACAAACAACATCAAATGGATTTAATTCCTTTACTAACACCGCTAATTCTTTTTCCTTTAAAATCTAAGGCATTTTTAACATTCGGATCATGTAAATCAACAATATCGATGTTTTCTGATAATTTTAGAGGTTTTAAAATTTGTTCTTTAACAACAACATCATGTTTGTCAATACCAGGTCGAACACCGACAATTCTTTTCTTATTAGCCAAACTAACATAATTCTTTTCAACTTTGATTGCTTCAGTAATTTCATCAGCTTTTTCGATGTGAGACATTAAATTGGTAAATAATTTTTTTACACCATCATCAACTTCTTTTTCCAATGTTTTTATTTTATCAGCAACTTCATTTGAACTCATGAAATTTGCAAGTTTGTTATCATATTCTGCTTTAAAATCTTCAATCTCGACAGCAAACATATCTGAATCTGGAAGGTTTTGTAATACATTTTCTAACTTGTTATCAAACTCATTTCTCAAACTATCAAAATTCAAACTATTATTATCTATATTTTGAATAATTTGTGTTCCAAATACGTCAAAAATATTTTGTGAATCCATATTTATTAAGCAATAATTTGTTAACAACTTCTTTAAAATTCTTTACCAGTACTCAGTTCATTCAAAACAAAAACACATAAATGACCACAAATTGGGGGATCTTTATAGTCTTGAATCTGAGAATCATTGTAGTAGACGCTTGATTTTTTTCAAATATTTAATCAATTCTATAGGTGGTTTGTCCTCAATTCTTCCATACGAATCAAAATAACATGCATTCTTATCATTTTTATAATAATAAATCCAATGCGTTCCACTTCCCATAATCGAGTCTAAATTCACAATTCCACATTCAAATTTCTTAACTTTTTCAGGTAATGTATCTCTCATGAAGATTCCTCTAAAATGTTTAATATTTTTGCAGATTTCTTCCAATTCCCCGAATGTTAAAGGTTTAAATTTTTTTTTCAATGTTTGATTTCACGTAATTCAAAGTTTTTTCATCTAATCCAGATCCTGTAACATCTTCCAACTCTTTATCTAACCAATTTAAAATGTTTCGAACAATAGGAATCACATCCTTTTTAACGATTGGAGCAGCTTTACGAACATAAGGAACAACATTTTTAACAAACTGGAATATTTTCCTCCAAAATCTAATAAATCTTTCAAAAGTCCACCATTTTTAAGTTCTTTCAACTGATTATAAGAAAATTCTATTCTGGTTCCTTTATTGTTTTTCTTATGTTTTTCGAGTTTATTGTATTGTCTATTTGTTAAAAATATCTTATCTTTCGCCATTTTTTAGTTGATCTATTTTAAATTGAATACTAACGGGTATTTTCTTCTTAAAAGCGGATTTTATTTTTTCTTTCTGATTTTTTGCTGAAATTTACGTTCACCTCCATTTATATAGTTAAAATTTCAAGTTCTCTTCGATTCCCATTCCTAGTTTTCTCTTCAAAAACATTGCTCCAGCTGTTGGAAGCGCAACAAATCTTTCACCTAAACTAGCATCTTTTGATAAAATCTATCCATTGCTTTATCTTGCAAAACTTTATCTGCTATATGTCTGGAATTTGTGTCTCTATGTTTTGCATAAAAAATATCGTGTTCCATAGCAGCTTGATCTAATTTATTTATACCAGGATCTCCTCTTTTTAGTCTTTTTTCGAGTTTTGTGCCGGGCCCCAGATACTGATAAGTTGGTACGTGTAATTCAAAAGGTAAAATTGTTGATAAAATCATTCAAAAGTCCACTACCCTCAATCATAGATGAAACTTATTGCCGGCAAAACTCGTTTTAAATATTTAATTCCATCAGGTTTTTCAATCATTTCATCAAGTTTGTTCGAAATAAAATCTTTAATCGCTTTCTTTTCGTTCAAAAAATTGTTGTTTCCAGCCTTTTCTTGAGCATAAATATAATTTATAATTCCATCGAGTTTTGTCAAATCGTCGATATATCTGTACTTCAATCTTATTATCACTGTATTTTCTCACACCTGATCCTTCGATTCTTTTTTCCCAAATTGGTTTAATCAAATTGAGATATTTTTTACCTTTACTTGACTTTGGTTTCTTAGTTGATGGATCATTATTTTTGTAAATTGAATCAGATTTCCATAAAATTTCAGTATACTTTTTCAAGTCTTCTTCAGAATATAAAACCGTCTTTTGGAACATCAGTGCCTGTTAATAATCTCCATAAACCTTGAGTTCCTTCATATGTTTTTTCATTAATAATGATATCATTATGCTCAAAATTCACGGGCAAATTTCCAATCATAAAACTTTTCTTTTTTCTGTCCCAATACAAACCAAATTTATCATCCTTTGCTCTAGGAAGAAATTTTTTTACCAATTTCACCAATTATTATATCCGTTGTTCCAGGACTTATTGGTTCAACTATGGTAGAGTCTTCAATGATTCGAGGTCTAAATGGTGTTGAAGATGGTAATTTTGGGCAATTCAAACTCAGATTCTGGTATCGAAATATCGGCAAATTGTCGTTACAACTGGAACCAAATTCATCAAATTTTGATTATCGCTTTAAAAACGTTTTCAATTTTTGGCCCTCAACATTTTTAATTGCAGAAGTTACAGGTTGATTAATTTTTTGAATAAGTTCTTGTTCTTCTTCATCCATTCGAATCTGTTCTTTAAATTCTTTGATTAATTTCTTTTCGATTTGATCAAGTTTTTTCGCTTCTTCAGAAGTTTACGTTCGCCATTTATTTAGGAAAATTTTTGAAACGTGGAACGTAAAAACGTGAACGTGGAACGTAAAACGTGAACGTGGAACGTAAAAACGTGAACGTGAAACGTAAACACGAACGTAAAAACATGAACGTGAAACGTGAAACATGAACGTGAAACAATGAACGTGAAACACGAACGTGAAACACGAACGTGAAACGTAAACACGAAACGTAAAACATGAACGTGAAACGTGAAACATGAACGTGAAACACGAACGTGAAACGTAAACACGAACGTAAAACATGAACGTGAAACGTAAACACGAACGTGAAACATGAACGTGAAAACATGAACGTGAACGTGGAACGTGAACGTGGAACGTGAACAGATTTACCGTTTTTCTGTTATTTTCATAATGTAAATAAAAAATTAAAGATAATATATAAAAATAATTGTAAACAAATATTTTATCGAGACCACTGAGCAGCATTTATATTAGAAAATTTATTCAGATATTTACCATTTTTAGGCTTCAAAAGTTAGATTAATAGTTAAAAAATCCGTAGTCTTCCTTCCAAATTTTATCACATAACTCAATAAAGTGGTTAAAACTCATATCAGATCCCACATAATTGTTATAAAATCTTTCTCGAATAGTGATCATCTTGCTTAAAAATACACAACATATTCAGGTTATTTCTTATAACTTGTTTATTAACCTTTGAAAAGCATTGAGGAAAGATAGATACAAGATATGTTTTTGTGACGGGACATTACGAAATATTCCTTAATAACGTCTTGATTTTCTAAAAATACAATCATCAAAAAACGATTAACGAATTGGGTTTACATTCGCTTAATGGAACTATGTCCTCAGAAGCATTATAAAAAATGTGATATTTTTTTGTTTAAGTTTTTCTCAATATTTTCAAATCTTTCTTGTAATTTTTTATAGGCGTCTTGTTTCTAAAGATTTACTAAAAACATACAAATTGGAATAAGGAATCAACCTATTGTAGATAAAATTCAATAGTAAAGTTTGTTTTTCCACATCCACTTGAAACCAACAATTAACAAATCTGATTGGTTGATCTTTCTTATTTTCTTCAAAACGTTTGAAGTTTTATCTGATCTTTTTGCTTTAAAAAATTTCTCCATTTAAATAGAAGATTTTCATCTTGAAGCAAACGCTTGCGAAAATGAAGCTGTTCAAGTTGACTTCAGAAAGCTCTAAATTAGTTTTAAAACTTGGAACATCCTATACACTTAGAGGAAGAATCAAATTATTTTATCGGTTTTTAAGCGGTTTTTTATTCTGATAATTTTGTAATAAATATTAGTGAAAGTTCTCCTTATTGTATAGGATTTAGTGAGAAGAACATAACAAAATATTATGGTTTAAACAAAGGATATTATACTTTCGATCAAATTAAAAAATTCCCTTAAAAATTATCTGAAAACATTTCAAACAATCAGATAAATCTTTAAAACTTTGACGAAAACAAGTTTGAAATGCAAAAAAATTATCTCTCTAATAAAATTCAAATAAAATCACCAGTAAGAATAATGTTTTCAGCAATTATTGTAGATTTGTTAGGGTTTGTTCAAGAAACTATTGAGCCAAATCAGGTATATTTAGGAAATAAAACGCCAAAATTTAGACCGTTACGATGTAATTGAAGTGCACTGCAATCTCGTTGAACCTAGTTTTTGAAAATCATACCGAACATTTACACAAAGAATCTGAAATTTTGTACACATTTTTCCCAAATGTTGCTTATGGATCAAAAATCAGTGAAAAACCGAATGAAATCGATTATATTCCAATTAGAAAAAATATTAAAAGAATTCAAAAAAATCGTCTTAACTGTTCAAGGACTCTGAGGGAAATTTATTAAATAATGAGAGTAAAAACAACAATATATTTAAGATTGTCGAAAGAATGATGAATCAAGGGGGGAACGAATCGTTCTTACCTTCAAATTTTTCAAAGAAAACAACTTTTTTGAATGTATAAATTACAAGAGTCTATGCCATAGACCCTTTCAAAATCTTCATCCTGACACTGTTTTTATCAATGAATCTGGGCTTTATTCTCAAAATAAAAATTACTAGTTAAATTTTTTTTTCTATCTAAATGGAGTCAGTTGTGAATCTACTCAAATTCAATAATAAAGAAATTTTAACATTTGTTGACGAAAATAATGAATTTTGGTTTAAGGCGAAAGATGTTGCAGAGGTGTTAGAAATATAAAGATACGAAGAAAAGCAATTAAAGAACATGTCAAAGAAAAATATAAAAAAAAGCTTCGAAAACATACATTCTGAAGGTAGGGGTGATTCGCCCCCGCCTTCAAACTTTCAAAAAAAAACACTGTTTTCATAAATGAAGCAGGCATATATTCTTTAATCTTGAAATCTAAAATGAAAATAGCAGAAATGTTTCAAGATTGGGTTTTAGAAGAAGTTTTACCAAGTATTCGTAAATTTGGTGTGTACAAACTTGAAAACGAAAATAAAGCAGTTAAAAGATGAAATAAAACAGTTACAAATTTCAGGTCAAATGAAATCCTTGAAAATAGAGAATCAAGAATTGCGAATGGGATTAATGAAGAGAGATATGATATGTAAAAAATTTTGATAAGAAAAAGCACCATGTTTTTGTATATTAATTAAGAAGAAATCACATGTGGGAATGGCCTTATTAATGTTATCAGAGCTCAGAAACGAGAAATACCAAACCGATTAAAACATCTAAAAATAAATTATCCTGAATTAGAGATTTTGTTCATTGATGACGAACCAAATTCTATCAATCTGTATAACCAAATGAAAGAATCTTTGAATATTTTATACAACGGAAATCATTTTACTACAAAATATGACAGAATCTCGACTGATTTATAGAATATCTAAATTACACGATGAAAATGTTTCTAAATTTTACTAAAAAACTCTCGATTTATTATATTTTGTTTGTAAATGTTTAGCATAACTAGGTAACCATCGTAGAATTTTTTTTTTCATATTCACAAGGCATTTCGTTTTTATAACTTTCGCTGAAAATTTTTTTAGCACAATCTTTGCAAAAAGCATCTTTTCTATCTTTACTATACTGCCAGTTATTAAATTCAGAAATATTTTTAATTTCTTTACAAAAGTAACACTTTTTCTCTTCTAAAGTTAATTTGTTCATTTTATCGTATAATTCCTTACAATAACAGTCTTTTCTATTCTCTTCTTGACACTTTGTACATTTCTTTTGAGACTCCATTTATATAGAAAAAATTATTACACGATGAAAATGTTAAACTCTTGAATTATGATATTTTGTTTGTAAATGTTTTTGATAATTATTTAACCATTTTATAGTTCTTCCACATTCACATTGAGTATCTTCATAATATAATCTATGGTGATTCTTCTTTACACAATCTTTACAATATGAGTCTTTCTTATCTCTACTATAGTGATCACTATTAAACTCTGAAATTTTTTTAGTTTCTTTACATTTAAGACATTCTTTATCTTCCAAAGTTAATTTTTCTATTTTATCATATAATTCTTTATGATATTCCCTTTCACAATCTTTGCAATTATAATGCATTCCATCTTTCCTATTTTTATCTTTATAAAATTCATTTAAATCTTTAAATTCTTTGCACTTTGTACATTTCTTTTGATGCGCCATTTATATATAGAAAATTTATATTACAGTTTTGACTTCTTCATTTCATATTCATAAAACTTTCCGGTTATTTCTTCATTATTTAAATCTTTTATACTATAAGTTACAGGATCTGTGTTATTAATTTGATAAATCACAAAGATTTCTCTTGACCAATTGTTCTTATAATTTGTTCGAAAATGTTTGTTTTTTTACTAACAATTCTTACATGATCATTGACTTTAAATTTAGTTTTCGTGTGAATTTCAGGTGGAACATACTTGAAAACCGACTCTAATAACTCTTTTTCTGCATCTTTATCTACGTCTTTAGGCTTCATTTTGATTGTGCTATGAACAGTATCGTTATATTTCTTTACGATTTCTTGAAGAATATCGATCCATTTAAAGTTTTTATTAATCTCAAAAAGAACCTTTCCATTCTTTCATTTTGAGTTCTGTTATATCTCTCTACAATACTTGATTTCTCTTCGTTTTCAGTATGATAAATCTTAATGTTGTATTTCCTCAAAACATCGTTAAATTCTTTATTTTTAAACTCTAAACCCTTATCTGTATGAAGTAGGTTAGGAGGTTTGTGATTGATCCTTATGGCATCTTTTACTATATCTTCGAAAGCTTTGAAACATCCTTGCCGTTTTTTCTTTTGATAGCTCTTGACCAAGCATATTTTCGAGAAAGTATCAATAACATTTAACATAATACTTGAATCCACTCATTTTGATCTGAATAATTTAGGACATTATAACTAAATCATGCTGCCCATAAATCGTCAATTCCTAATGTTTATAATATTTTCTCTCTTTTAAACTTTATTTCGTACTGGTCGCAATGAATTTCTCGAGCTTCAATCTCTATCTCATCTTTAGTCTTCAATTCTTGCTTAACGAGGTTATTGGATTTTGGATTCTTTATAAACTTACTCTTGTTTGTCTTAACATTTTGAAACATTTTGCTGCAATATTCCTATACAATCCGCTTTTGAGTTTTGAACAATTTTAGAATCTATATTTTTCGTTTTTCTTTTTACACTTGTGACAAGTGAATTAAATCGTCCTTCCATTTACCATATCCCAAAGTTTCCAAGTTTTATTTAATTCGTTCTAATATAATCAGATATTTGCTTCATTTTTATTAGCCATTACGGTACTGGTATCGATCTTATTTTCACTAGGACAATTCCTCCTTTTAATCATCTTTAGG
>NW_025780986.1:0-44715 GCF_021130785.1 Homalodisca vitripennis | reverse complement strand
CCTCTTTCTGCATGGTGAGATGGCTGATATAAAAAGCTCGCTATAACATTATCCATCATGAGAATCTTGTCAGAAAGCACTAAGTTCCTTCTCGGATACGTGTAATGATCCTCAGATGTTATCTAAAATGAAAAAGACTCCTTACATAAAATAGTTTGTTAATTTAGAAGTAGGTAATATTTTAGGTGAAACTCTGAACAATGTAAACAGTTATGATCTTAACGTATCAAAAATGATATTCTTAGTATTCATACACACATTTCCACAACGAGCTAGTTAAATGTTAAAATTCCATTGATGTAAAGTTAGATTTGTTATAGTTAGTTACTGATGCTGTTATATCAAACAAAAATCTGTGCAAAATTTGTATATCGATATTTTGAAATAATGAACAATACCAAATGGTAATGTAAATTGTATAAGGAAGTTTGGGCAAAACAATTCTTGTAAGGGAATAAACACTCTTCACGTTATGGTCACAAACGTGACGTCAGAGTGTGTGAACTGTGACACTTTCTGTCACACATGATCTTCCCTGTTGTACGTGTTACAACTCCCTGGTTTGAGTGTAAAGTACTCCCAAATAACTAAACTGAAGTTCAGTCTTGCTAGTTACGTTCCGTTCGTTTGTAAACTTATATAAGATATATGTTGTAAGGGAATGACAACTTTCATGTTCTGTCACAACGTGACGTCAGAGTGTGTGAACCTGTGACACTTCTGTCACACATATCTGTCCCTGTTGTACGTGTTACAACTCCCTGGTTTGAGTGTAAAGTACTCCCAAATAACTAAACTGAAGTTCAGTCTTGGTAGTTACGTTCCGTTCGTTTGTAAACTTATATAAGATATATGTTGTAAGGGAATGACAACTTTCATGTTCTGTCACAACGTGACGTCAGAGTGTGTGAACTGTGACACTTCTGTCACACATGATCTTCCCTGTTGTACGTGTTACAACTCCCTGGTTTGAGTGTAAAGTACTCCCAAATAACTAAACTGAAGTTCAGTCTTGCTAGTTACGTTCCGTTCGTTTGTAAACTTATATAAGATATATGTTGTAAGGGAATGACAACTTTCATGTGTCTGTCACAACGTGACGTCAGAGTTGTGTGAACTGTGACACTTCTGTCACACATGATCTTCCCTGTTGTACGTGTTACAACTCCCTGGTTTGAGTGTAAAGTACACCTAAATAACTAAACTGAAGTTCAGTCTTGCTAGTTACGTTCCGTTCGTTTGTAAACTTATATAAGATATATGTTTTAAGGGAATGACAACTTTCATGTTCTGTCACAACGTGACGTCATAGTGTGTGAACAGTGACACTTCTGTCACACATGATCTGTCCCTGTTGTCGTGTTGCAACTCTCTGGCTTGAGTATATAGTACTGCCAAATAACTAAACTGAAGTTAAGTCTTGCTAGTTGCGTTCCGTTCGTTCGTAAACTTAAATAAGACGTATGTTGTAAGGGAATGACGACCCGTCATGTTATGTCACAACGTGACGTCAGAGTGTGTAAACATTGACATTTCCGTCACAATATGCTCTCTCCAGTTATACGAGTTGCAATTCCCTGGCTTGGGGTATAACGTACTGCCAAATAACTGAACTGAAGTTCAGTAGTTGCGTTCCGCTCTTTTGTGAGCTTACATAAAATACTTAATGAAGTTTAAAATATACACAGGATATGTAATAACTCCTCATTTAAAAGGTAGTGGCTCGACAGACTTTAAGACTATTACGAAGGGTAAAATTTTTATTATACCTTTTAAGTAATTGAAATTAATAAATTCTTTAATTGGATTGTATAAAATTTAGTTAGGGGTACAACTCTGTTTTTACTACAACTCATTTATTTTTTAATGATTATCTAACAGAAAAATAATATTAGGCAGGTTATTACTCTACGGTCATCCGCCTAAAATCTTTAAGTGCTTGGCAAGTGCATTACGCGTAATGCCCTAAACGTTAATAACTCTAAAGTATTTTTATGTAATAATTATAAACTTATGATTCGTGTCTTAAAAAATATGTAAAAAAGTTCAATAATAATTCGCCTGTAATTTTGTCCAAGAACATTTTTAATTGTAGAAATCGGTTACGTTTAGTTTAGACTTCATCATATTAGAATTGTGCTAAAATATATCCATAAATAAAATCCTATTGAAATTATATATATATATATATATATATATATATATATATATATATATATATATATCAATTATATATATTAAATAAAGCAATAAGTCTTTTTTTCGACATAATTATTACGACATCTTTTAATTTTAAGTTATTTTTACATGTATAAAATTACGTATTAGTGGCTTAGCATCTGAGAAAGGGAGTGCATTTACATTAAAAAAATGTTATTTTCTTTTTCTATTTATAATAATGGCATACATCCAAAATTATATTATTTTTTGTGATCCGTCTTGTTATTTTTCTTGTTTATTGAAAATATACACATAAAACTGGGAAGAGAAGATGCCCGAAGTTTAAAAGTTAGGCAGGTTTTGTCATATTCAACGTCTTTTTTTTAATAAAACCAAAGCCTAGGCACTAACGAATAAGCCTGTAATAGCAATAAAGAGTTTATAAGTCAAAGGAATCATGTGTGTGTTAAAAAACACTTAGTTATATGAAAATATAACCAGTATACATTACTCAAATATTTGAATACATTAAATTGGATAGCTGTAAATATTTTATAACTTAAACTCTGTTTAATATATGCGATATTGTAAACTATGCACAACTGTGAAATATTACACTGCAAGTATCTCTCTTCGATGACAGAGTGATCCAATATTGCTGGTGGCCTCAGATATGTGACAGATAGGCTACTTTATACTTTACATGCCTGAGTGAAGTGTTATAAACATAATATTAAATCAGTTATATAAATTTATATTTCATTTGAATCAAGACGATGTTTTAAAATAGAATAGTTATAATCCTTTTATTTTATTAACAACTCGCAGTTACTTTCGGCTTTGCAGACAATTTTATATTGAATAACTAGAACGTTATTGTAAATCCTTTTAAATGTTATAACATATTTCAACAGCCTGTTAAATTTTATAATAAATCGACTTTAAAATTAAAGAACAATATTTTGGGGCCAGGAATCCGGAGAGTGAAACAGTCTTATTAGTGTAAGAAATACAAAAATTAATCTGTAACATTTCATAACATTTTACTACGTGGCTTCAAAACCGTTTCCGTAACAAACACACACTGTTTTATACCATTGCCAATAGAAGTAGAAATCTGTAGTTGAATTATTGAAAACATCTATAGTGTAATACTATGGATCCCTGTTATATTTTACTGGATATATATGTATTAGATAAACTCGTTATTACAAGTATATATTATACAGGATGATTCCAATAAATGTGCTCATTTTTCCAGGTTGATAGAGGATGTGAACACAAAAATGTTCTTGTCTCATACTCATACAGTCACAAATATTTCGTTTCCGAGAAAATTGAGAAACCGTGCCAACTCCTCCTTTTAGGCAAAACTTTTTTTCCTTCCTAATAATTAAAAAAATAACTGCATAATGTAAACAAGGATGTAAAAAAATTGTAATTACAAAACATGTTCAACATTTCTCTCGTTTGCTTCGATACAAGACTGTCTTCGTAAAATCGACTTACATTTTAAAAGAGTTTTTCTCCTACTTGTGCTGCTAAATATTACTAAATATTAAATTTTTTTTACATCCTCGTTTGCATTTTAGTGTTTCTTTAATTTGTTATCAGAAGAAAAAATTTATTTCATTTCAGTAGCTTTCCGTTTTCATGGTTGAATCTAAAAGAGAATACTAGAGTTGCTTACAAGGAAGCGTTTCATAATTTCTCAATTTTTTCAGGAAAGAGAAATTGCAACCACATTGTACTGGATAAAAGTGTTTGTATTCACATCATCTGTCAACCTAGAAAAATGCGCAATTTTATCAAAAACGCCTGGTAAATGTATATATTTATTATAAAGTATATTCTATATGTAAATTATGAAATGATTAATAGCATACGTTTTGATAAACTTACTCCTAAGCATTAATTTTAAACGTTTAATCCAGTTTTTACTCATTAGAATTAAGTTTAAACTTTTGACGTTAAAATCAAATATATATTAACTAAGTTCAATTGAAATTCAATATTCAAGATTTACTTTTAATCATTTCAATAAAGTAATACGATGCTGGAAAAATATATTTTATTCAATATTCTAAAAATATTTGCAGAGCACATTGTAATAAAGGGGCAATTTATATGAAAAATACCTATAATAGAGTTGTTATAATGGAATATTGCCAAAGAGTTCTATCTGTCATTTTTTTAAAGAAGGATATTCGTTTTTAGAGAACACATATGAATTTATTATTAAAAAATTCTCAAAAGGGATACATATATACTATTTTATAACAAATTGTATTTAGTGAACACATATTTTTGTTATAATTATAAATTAATGTAAAAGCGATCTATCTCTCCTATTTAATAGAAATGTGCATGTTTGACACATAGTAAATGGAATTATTCGTACAGGAAAAGCGATGTATCTGTTTATTTGAAAAACCCATCTATACGATAGTAAACGTACTAAAAACTACTATTCAAGAACAAACGAGATCCAATATCTAGTCTGAGTGGATTGATATCTGCGCTGAAGTGAATCGATATCTCGTCTGAGGTGAAGTTGGTGTGCAGAGCTGTAAGATCAGATGACGACGCGGCGCCTGTATTAGATCTCTCAGGATGGCAAGGGAACGTCAATGTACCTGAATCCATATAGTTTTTTAAGGAAAACAGGAATATTAAGAAACAAACATCGATTTATAGAGTCATAGCACTATAATAATTTCCAAACGGATATAGTTTCTGTTATGTACACGTAAGTATATTTATGTACAAACACATGTATACGTATATGTTATATGAAAGAATATGTGTATTAGTGTTATTATTCTTTATACAAAGTTTTTGGCTCGTAACATGATTGAACACACGTGCTTTCATAACGCACGTTAGATGAAAGATAATCAGTGGTTTGTCAGGGATGTGATTTCATGTTTTTTTTTATTTCATACTGAGTACTTTTTTATTTGAAAAATACAGTATTTCAGGCTTTATTTGGTATTTATTATGCAATCATATATCTCCAATATCAAAAAATTTTTTATTTTAAAGGATTAATTAGTATATGCGTATTTGCGGAAGTATTTCATTTATTGATCGCTTGATTCCTTTCAACGCTTAGAAGTAAGATAAATATAAGATTACTATTGTAATCAATTTATCAGTCAAAACTTTTCGCGAAATTGCTGTTCAAGTGAAATGGTTGGCTTATGTTTTCCCAATAAAGCTATGCTAATACCATGTTTTTATATAAAATGATTACTACTCAATTTAGTCATGGTTTACAATCGCAAATAATGGTGTACAGTTCATCACTTTTTGTTTATCAATTCGAAACAAGCGTCTAATTTTGTTAATTTACTTTTACGGAGTCAAATGTAACGAAATAATGATTAAAACGTACGAAAAACATAATTAATACGACATTTATAACATTGTGCACTCTGTAATCGTATAAGTATTTCGCGCGATCATCTTGGAGGGTGAAAACTAGAGTTCACGTCTGAGAAGAACGATAATGATAAAACACGGTTCACTTTAGTAACTGTCAGGCGTTGGATAAAGAGTTAAAACCTGTTACAAGAAAACATATATTACTAGATGGTGGGCTTCGGACCACTTAATATTACCCCAAACAGAAACACGCTAAGTATTGCAGATAAATTACGTATAGGGATGGAGATTACTGTTTTTTGGTTTAAAAATTATAAAATATATTACTATTTTATACCACTCTTTAAAAAGCCTAATTAGTTTCTATGAAAAGTTGCTAAAACTTATTGTTCTTTGGCGGAACTGCTTATGAGTACTTACTTATCAGTTTTCCAATTTCATTAGAATGATTCCATGACAAACTTCCTTATGCATCGGACTGGTTTCTGATTTCTAATTTTTTTATAGTTTTGTTATCTTTGAGTATAATTTTAACATTCTATGCATAAAGCAAAATAGTTTGTAGAGCTGTAACGAACATTATGTCTCCTGGAGCTGGAAAAATGTCATTTCTGCCTGTCTGTCTCTCTGCGTTTCTGTCTGACCACACGATATTGCCACGATAACAGTTTACTTCCTTAATTTTTTATTCATGATAGTACGTAGTAATTTTAAAATAATTTAAATGATTTTAAAATAGAAATTCCAATGGATTTCCAATTTTAAAAAACTTCATAGAGATTCTTGAAGGATAACCGGCGAAGTTTTTGTTGTTTATGGGTTTAATAAGCGGCGAACGATCGACATAACCTGCAAATATATTCACTTTACAACCCCCTAAACATTGTTATTGGATCTACAAAACAACGTTAAGGTTGATCAGTTACTACCAGTTTAGTTCCTTCATATTATATTTATTACAGTTCTTAGTAATTCTACAGTAAATATTATACAAAATAGTATTTTCAAATGGATCCTAAGGTGTTAAAATTGTGATATGGATGCATAATTATTTACAGAATAATAGCCAATGTTTGTTGTTTAGGGGATTAGCGGCGAACGATCGACATAACCTGCAATATAAACTTTACAACCTCTATACATTGTTATTGGAGCCACCAAAACGTTAGAGTACATTGGCCACTACTGTTTTATCTCTATTATACAGTTATAACTAAAACATTTTAGGAATATACCTAAGATATGTGTTTCGTAAATTATGGAATCTTTCCAGCGTTATTGACGCGGATCCGCGGAGGGCCACTACAAGCTCAAAACGTTATTGCCGTGGATCCGCGTTTTTGCATTCTTTATTTTCTTACTGCTATGTTAGTTGAATATTTTGCTGCTAGATGGTTCTACTAGTCATGCGACATACAGACGGGTTGCCCCGCCTCGAATTCTGTTACAATGGGAGTGGCAGTTGCTTCTAATTGGCCAAACACTGTCTAGCGGGCGTGGCTCCGCGCCTTTCACAAAGTCATTGACGGGAGCTCCCGTCAAGGCATCTAGCCAGTTAGTGGGAAGCGTCCGGTACAACGCATATGTATTTCGGTTATCGCTAATTTTCTGTTGTGCCCTATTATTTTTAAAAGTAAATTATTCATATTATATACAGCAGTTTCCAGTATTTATTTAGTGTTTTTTACCATTATTCGTGTGAATGGCGAATCCAGGACGATTCGGAAATTTGAAGATTCGGTAATTTTGAGCAATTACTTGTCAACCCCAAACTTTTCCATATTTTACTACGGTCATAAGGATGTTATCAGAAAGCAAGAAACATAATTCAAGCCCCGCAAGGCTGTCCTACAGGTTGCCGAGCGAAAAGAAGGTTCAAAGTCCACGCGATAACAGTGGCTTGCGGGAGACGCGCGGAAATGTCAGTTGTGACAGCCCGCCACCAAATAAACCTTCTTTGTCTACTTTTGTATTTTTCTAATTTTATTGGTTTGTAATATAGTATAGTATATGTTTATCTATAAAAACTGTGTTTCCATTCCCATACAAATTGAAATAAATAACAAAATATTAGTGACAATTACACTGCTATTCTACGATATTTTCAAAAGTTAAAAATTAGCCTAGGAAATCCAAAAAGGGCTAAACAAATTTTATTCGCCGTTAAATAACTCTATTTTTAAATACAGAAAACGAAAAAAAAATTTAACTTTACACATTGGAAATTAAAAAAATTGTAACTTTATCAAAGATCAGGTCTAATTTTTCATGACGCTTAAAGGGTTAATGAAAAGCAGATTTAAAACCATAATTCAAAACTATATATTAAAAAACAACATTGGCGAGTTCCCAGAGTCCACCATAAAAACTTGTTTGTCCAAAAACATACTTTTTATACTAAAAAACAACATATATGGTGGAAAAGATGTTCATCGGAATGAAATATTTACTGTAGTTGAAATCAAATAGAATAGTAGACTATGTGAGATTATTACTAACTTTAATCAATTTTGTGCATTCCAGTTACAAGGGAGAAAGCTCTTAACAGACTTAATAAGTAATATAGTAACAGCGTTTCTAACTCGTCTAACTGGTTAATATCTTTAAATCGAAATAAATTTAAAAAGTCACTGTTATTACATTTTTAATAATAAAATTACTTAGAAATCCAACTATACCAAGTTTAATAAAATCGGTTCAAAAATAAGTAAAATAATTCTATTTTAAATAGAATGTAGTAAATTATATTTTATGTGACAGGACTGCTTGTAAGTAAACACAATCATATGTTTTAGTTTTAGCTCCTACAACCAGCTAATTATATCATCGCATTGTTGAACTGTGGTAAATCCTTATCTTTCGTAGGTATTTTGGCTTTCTTAAATATATTGTAATAACTAATACGTATAAACTACTAAACCTAATTTACATAAGTTAATGCACGTACATTTTTATTACAATAGGATGCAAAATCGTTTTTTAATTAAGAGCTCAAATATTGGCACTGAAAATGTTTAGTTAAGTGTAGAATATTCAATTTCTAATATTCCCTACGCCGCGCGCCAGGTTGATTGCACATCTTGAAACTGTGCCAACAGAGTTAGCCCAACATTTACCAATTTTGTATTGTATTTGAATAAAAACTTTCAAGTCTACAAAAGTTAAAGATATGTTAAAAATCATTATTTTTATTTTTGTAGATTACAAATATTTAACTTGTCATGTGTTTCAATCAAGCGAAACCTAAATCCAACAAGGATAATATTACCAAATTTGACCAATCTAATACTATAATCAGCTGATTAGAGCAGCTAAAACTAAAACAGCTGATTGTTGTGGGTCTCAATTAGTGCTGTCACGTAATGACTGTTGATGTTGGCTAGTACATGGCTTTTCAAAACCGAATCGTCCACTTATTTTACACCGATTTTATTAAAATTTGAATGATGTAACTTTTAGTCAAAATTCGATAAATAAAAAGAAAATTAAAGTTACTTTTTAATTCCATGTCGTTTTTAAGGTATTAACAATTACACATTTATATAAAACCACCATTTTCAAAATAAAGCTCAAAAAATTACTGTTATTAGGCCTTTACTTTATAAAGATATAACTGATATACTTTATAAGATGAACTTATTTTAATAAGTTCATCTCATTAAAATAAGTTGTTTTAAAGAAGTAAATACTTGATAGTTAACAAAATGCCAATAAGGATTCTGAAAGACATTATTCATATATATTTTTTTGAAAATCGTTCAATGTATAAGTTAATGCAGTGTTTACTAAAATAGAAAAGACCAGTATGCATTGCAAATAGTAAAAAAAATAATTGAAAAATGGAAAACACAATAATTATATACTTATGAATACCAGTAGACTATGACATAGGATTAATAACACTGCGATATAATATAAACGGCACATATTAGACAATAGTCTTTGTAAGAGTACTACCTCATAGGAAATGTCTGGATTCGATATGTGACGCTAATTAAATGGAGAAGGGCTTTCTATGTCAGAAGCACTCTATACATAGTTTAGTACCTTGAACATATTACATTGCATAAAACACAATTCTTTTCAACGATGTTTTACAATCAGTTTTGTTTTACACATAGACGCAATGTGGATAACTGATATAAATATATTTCATATTAGAAAAATTCAAGATCGTCCACAATTTCCATTATTTCAGTCATCACTACATTACAAAAATCTTTAATGTCTCGATTGTCTCCTTACTTTTATTTTGAACTGCATGAATGGTATAAGAGGCATAGTCAGGTGTTAATTGAAAACTGGAGTACACACGATAGTCAATCAAACTTATTTACGTTACAAAATTATTCTAAAATCCTTTAACATGTGAATGGGTGGACATTTTCTAAATGGATACATGCTCAAGGTGTGCAATTCTTTCCATCACTCACCTCACGGTCCGCATGGAGCATTTTGCTGTTGAAGCTCAGGTCCGAGGTACCTCTTGGAGTCAATATCGAATAGATTGGATATTGCTTGGAGTGCTGAAGCATCAATATAGGATAGAGTGTAGAGGTTTTTCTTTTTTAATAACATAATTTTACCTCATTATACTGTGCCAAGTTTTTATATTCCGTGTAGGGTTCTCTTAAAAAGCTCTTGAATCATGCAATGGAGCGATAACATGAAATATTTTTTATGAGATAGGGTTTTATTCAACTGACCATCACTGACCTCATTGACCTTATTGTACAAAATTGTCACGTAACTCAAAATTCAATGTGTTTATAATAATATTTTGCAACGTCCTAGGGACGCTAAACCATTCGTTTATTTTGGACTTAAACCATAAAACACAATGTCTAGTTTTGTTAACATCCCTTCACTATCAACATTTCTAGAACAGTAATTGGAGTACTGGCATAAACGTTTTAAATATCAATTTGGATAACACAGGAAATAAATTATCGGTGTTAAGTTGTTTTCTATTCTGGTATAATAAAAAAATCAAACGCTTTCGGATTCACTGATTCTATCCGTGTTTTAGTATCCCTATGGCCACATTTAATTGAAATATCATGTGATAAACTTAGGTCACTGTGCAAAGATTTTTTAAAATTACTTCACTACCAATACCCGTTAATAACACATTAAATAAAGACCAAACCCTGCCTGAGAAAGTTTAAACTTTTATTATTTTAGTGTTTATTAGCTCAGTTAATTACATTAATTACTAGAGTTTAGATAATTTAATTTTGTTGTTTTAAACATCTAAAAAAACCATTAAAGCTTTTTAACGGTTTATGATGATTTAATAATAATATGTAATCGACTTAAAGGATATCTTAATGCAAATATAATAGTGATGAATAATAACAATAATAATACATAAAAAGAAATAAAATTAATATTGAATACAATTTAGCACGTACTAACTCTATAAATGCAAAATTGTTGTGTAGTTTTTGTGTAGCAAAACATTTAAACAGGTGGTTTTTTTAAATATGCGCTGATTTATTCTAGTGGGTTTAATTATACAAATACGGCAGTAGGCTTTATATTTAAGCAGTTTTTAAACATGTTAAATGATTAATTATGATAAATTATTAGAACTTAGCAATCTCATGTGACGTTATGTTTAACTAAACTAGCATTTGTGTATGTAACATCCCATACAATCCAGTTATGGCCACTGGCGTATAATTTATACATCATGTACATTAATGCACGAGGTCACACATGTTACAATACGATTCAGAGCAGAGGTACAATATGAGTAGAGTTCAGATCATATTGAGATTAAAGCAAAGAGCACTCACGGTTCAACAAAGGCGTGTGTTTGTATCAAAATTACAACACATTTACTCGTAATAGCTGGTGCTTTTTATGCACAATCTTTTATGAACAATATTTGAATTGAAAACCAACAATATATTTTCTTATGCTAGTAGTAATATTTAATTAGTAGTATTGCTCAGTATTAACAGATGTATAGTCTCTTCATAACAATAACCAAGGTATACTACTAAATTGCACAAGCTATATTTGATTTATATTAAATGTTTTTCTCTTCTCTACGATTTTTATTTAGTTTTGCTTTAAATTTTAAAAAGTCACTGTTATAAATGTACTAACCATAGCTTTTATTCGTTTATGTATAAAATAATATCCTAAGTTCATGAAAAAACTACAACTAGTAACTGAAATGATTTTTGAATTATGTTATTTTTACGAAAAACAAAAACAGGCGCTGTAAACTAAAAAAGATTATAGCACTATAAAAACGATTTATTTATATCATTTATTACACAATATACCAAAATATTTTCTCACTTTTCGAATATGAATTTGTGTGTACTAATAATAATATATGATGTTTTGACCTTCCGCACGTACATTGATCATTCCTGCCCTAATTTTAAAATTTGTGTGTAGTTTGCAATGATGAGTGTTTTTATGAACCAAAACTTGGAACTAAGTCAAGCAACTACCTTTCAGAGAATGATTTTCTTCATTACCCAAAATAGTTAATGTGATATTCTCTCCGGATGGGATAGTAGCATAAGTGAGGATAATAGTTATAACAAACTTTAGTTTCCTATACCAAAACATTAGTTACATCCAGCAGTCAATATTTAATATTATTTGCCACTTTTTTTAAAGTTAAAGTTAATTTCATACGTTTATTAAATTTAGAGGGCTTGTATGTTATATTTTCATTTAATTTTAGATATTATTTGAACTAAAAAAACTCTTTAGAAAGTCTCGAAACACAGTAATTATTACTGTAGAAAATTACTCGTTTACGCAGTTATCTATTAAGCACTTTACAGTTTTATTTAGTACTGGTTTATATTGCGTTGTTTGTAATAAATTTAATTTAGCATCATAAAACTACACACAGTGCAATATTTCATGTTGGAATGACACTAGATGCGTTTTGCCAAATTTTAACATCAAACAATGACGTCATGGTGACACATGTTTCACACGCGTTATTGCCTTTGTTACGCTTGTCACAACATTCGAGCCTAATTAGTGTCAAGGAGGTCTAACAAAATTAAAGTATCACAAACTGTAATCATTCGTAAAATTACAAATTTTGTTTTGGAGATATATTAATATAGATTTAAACGTTTTTAGCTTACAAAAATATTTAAATATAACGATTTAAAGGGTAGAAATAAGATATATAGCTGGTTCTTTTCAATATCCTTAAGATTGGAATTGAATTGAATCATAATTTATTTCCAAAAATATTTACATGCGTGTACACTTACTATCAAATTCATTCATTCGATCGTTTCCTACATGTATACATTGAAGTTGAGGTAAATATTTGGTTGTCAGGAAAAGTATTTACATATGTTCCTATAGAGAAGATGGGGACATATAAAGAGAATTGAGATGCGACTCCAATATACTGTGAGTCGTATCGCGTGTGTTATGAAAATGTGAAGTTGTAAGAGAAAAATTGAATAAAATGTTTATAAATATGAAACAAGGAGTGTTTTAATGAAGATTTTTCGAATTGATAGAATGGAATTTTCTTGATATAAAGTGTCAGTAGGATATCTTTTAGATTTTTTGAAACCGGGTTTTAAGAATGTCTTCTGAACCACTTGCAGAGGCTGCAAAAGAATTTTATACGCTCCATCCCGGGCTATTATTTCAAACGAGAACAAACGATTGGACACAAGTGAATTTAATAAGCGAGTTTGATTTCTTTTTTCATTTAAAATTACTGTTAAATGTTTAAACGCAAATACATATTCTTCTTTGCTCTATTTGTTACATATTCACAACATGTGCAGACCATTTTAAGCGCTTGTCAAAGAAGACACCCAAATATTTATAAGACGATACATTTTCAATAGTTTCACACGAACAAAGTTCATTGTCGTAACTGCCAAAATTATGGACCACGAGGTCACCGAGGGCATAGTCTGTGGTGTGTGGGAGTATAGGTTATAATGAATAAATACATATCACATCACTTATTCTCGAAGTTAACGATTCCCGTACTGCTAAAATTCGCACATCGCCTATATGACACATGAATAAATATAAAAGCTAAGACGTTTTTATCAAAATAAAACATTATTAGGAGTTCAAATAGGGTTTAGAAGCCCTATAAGAACCACATTTATTTTTTAAACTTCCCAATGGGCTAAGAATGATGGAATTTGAATTACTTGTAATTTATGCTTTTAAGAGTAGAAATGTCTACATGTATTGATTAAAATACTATTTTGATTTAAATAATATATATTATTACTAAAGTTTTGAATTGGCTATTTTATATTTACGCAAATATTTTATTACTAAGAATATTGTATACGTTTAGGATACCCAAACAAACAACAATCAAGTTCAATATAGCATGTTTGCGTAGCGTGGGTTTGAATGAAATAGTATATGAAAAATACGGTATTAAGAATATAAACATAAATTTGTAAAACTCTCGAATTCTTCATAGTATTACTTCAACCTTTTTAAGGAATAGAAAAAACTTAATCTGTATTAGAGAATGTCCAACATGATATGAATTGATATGTAGAGGTATTCTTGACAAGTGAGAAAATGAAAAGGCACACACGGATGTCAATAGCACTCTAAATGTGTGTTAACTCTTGCGAAAATTTCCATCCAGCAGTGAACAAAAACACACTGTGATACCATTCAGTTCCTGCTGCCGGAGAGCCTGCATTTGGTCTATGTGACCTGGTTTCTATTTCCTGACTTGTTCAGTTTAATCATTTTGCTATCCATTAATCTACGATGTTTTCTGTAATAAAAAAATCATTATCCTCGTGTGTTTTTCTTTACTTTATACAGTGTTGAAAATGTAACAAAATAATAAAAAATCTTTTAAGATTCAGATATTTTTAGCTTGTTGTTGGTTGACGTGCTTGCAATATTTTATTGTTTTGTTCTTTGTTGATACCTTTGTATTGTTTTTCTATAATTTGTATTGTCATCTTGATATCCTTATCTGTAAAATGGTTGTATTACCGTTGATAAATAAATAAATAATAAATAAAATAAATATTTCCGGCTAAAAACTAGTTAAAAATATATATTGGGAAGGACTGTACTAAATATCAGTTATAAAAATACTGCGTACAATAAACCCTTTTACTTCACTTACGCTGTGTAAAATTAAACGAGTGTTTTGAAGTTCGTTCATGACAATAACCTGTATAAACCGTATTTATTACCACGATAAGAATATTATTTTCGTACTTGTAAAATAAAAGAAGAATAAGTGTTCATTAACTCATAAACGACCTTTGTAATTTCTAGAACGAAGAGTTAATCTTATAATATATTTAATAAAATGAAGAAATATTTATTGACTTCATGATGCCCCAGAACTTCAAAGACCTACATGAAAATTCGAAATTTTCCATGAAGAAGACTTTCAATGTCTCTCAAGTGGATAGCTATAACTATATAACAAAATTTGATTGAAAAATATTGCAAATTTAACGATACCTTTAGTAAAGGGAAAATACAGTGTTTTACTTTATCTAATAAATATAGAAATATTTATGCATATATATATATATATATATATATATATATATATACATATTTGTTTTATTTACTTATGTAAATTTTGTTTTGCTGTGTTATTTTTTTACTATACCTTTTTGAAAACGGCAAAGCCGAAATATTATGGAAATTATATACCAAGACGTCCAATAATTGTTTTATATATATACGCGTATTAATGTATATATACATGTATATTTATATAAATAAACACCAGGAATATGTAAATTTTTAATTAATTTAACGTAATTTTGTTTTTAAAGTGATTGTTAACATCGTATCAAGAAAAATACTGAAAAATGTTTTATGTAATGAAATTTTCGCAGAGTATTGCTTAGTCTTGAGTCTAAAATAATAGTAATAATAATGGTTGATTGAAGTATGAAAATTCTTATAACATTGTACTTGTTTACTTTTGACCTAAATGAACCGTAGTCTAACCGTATTATGACATTTACAAGGAATGTCTGTTAGTTAAAATATTTTTTAGAAATCCGAAAACCATTCCTAATTTATTTATTAAATATTATTTATATTTATCTCAAAATAAGTTAGCTGTCGGTCTCAAATTATCTGGCATTCTTTCTGATTCGCAGTTAATACCTGAACTATTCGTACACTAACTGTAACTTACTGGCGTATGAGAAATCGACCATGGACTGATACGCTACATTTGCTACAGGCAATGTGTTGTGTGACTTTGTTTTGCGGGGCTGTAGAATATCATTCATCCATCATATCGCTGCTACTACTACAAGCAAATTAAGTTTTATGATAATGCGATTGTTCTCTGAAAAACAAGTAAGCGTTTACCCCAGAAAATTATCTACAACTATTGCATGAAAGGCGTTTCTGCTTTTAGTTCTGTAAACGTTTGCATTTCTGAGAAGTATTTTGGCTTACACATATAAAATGTTTTATATTATTTAAATTAACCAACTAACGAAAATTTTTATAATACTATTTCAATAAACGTAATATCATCTAGATATAAAAATTAAATTGTAATCAAGTGTACCTTCATCAACTACATAAAATAACGTATATGTTGATAATTAGAGCCAGAAGAAGATCTTGTCATATAATAAGAAATAATTTGAGTTATTCGTATTAATTTAAAATAAGAGAAAATACGAATTAAAAATGTTGACCTTCGTAAAAATTTAAATAGATTCATGAATCCACTTTGGTACTATAATTTAAATATTTAGTAAAAAACTGAAATGTAATGTTTCGTAAATTTAGAACGTAAAAGTAATGATTTGAGTAATTTTTTAATCAAGTTTTGATTACGGGTGATTGAAGTCTAAATGATTGTGGTCAATGTTTAGAAAATTTGATTCTCCTTGAAATCGCAGTTCTTCGATTTACAAATTTAAAATACATTAGAGTTCAGCAAAAGTACAATTAAATTACAAAAATCTACGTGTCTGTCCTCAGCCTATAAATTAGTGTCCCTTTAAAGGAGTTGATCCTTTTCATTCCATATCTTTAGAAATGATAACTTAGTGGGTTTGTATAGCATTATAAGGTGTGATCCACTGCCAAGACGATAAGAGAACAGTTGAAGTGTAATAGTGTAGTAAACTTTAGCTAGACGCGTACTGCAAGTGTACTAGGAAGCTATAAAGCAGATACTTGTCTAGAGCACTTTACGGGCAGAGTTTAGTCTGCCTGTCGACAAAGTTACTGTTATGATCCTCATTCAAGACGTATTCTTTGTATTGACTATAAATAAGTTTATATAATAAAAAGACTATCAAAACGTGTCCTAAATTCTGATGATCTGAATTTTTACCCTGAAGAGGATGGAAACAATGGACACATATTTGCCTGCTTACAAAAGAAAAAGATATTCGTTAAGACTCCACCAATACCTATACTACCATTTACTGTATGTGAAAAAATAACTTTTCATAATTTATAGTATACTACAGTTTAATAGACTTTGCACTACTCTTAATAGTAATTTTTCCAAGAAATATGTGGAACGTCTTCATTGTTTCACATATTAGTTTTTTTCAGAAAATTTAATACATTAAGTGACTTAGATGTATGTACAGAACTTTATAGAAATAAAATAAGTACATTACGTAAATTTACTTAAAATCTCATTAATTAAATGCAGAAAACCATTAAAAATACACGTCTGTTTTTTTTGCATAAAGTGGATCGTGAGGTTAAGAGAATACATAAACAAAACAAATAATGTGACGTCAGATAACTATAACTCTGCATAAAATTGTCAAGCTCAAGAAACTAAAAGTTACCAGTTCCAAATCGTTGAGTTTATTTCATTGGTTGATGCATTCGCATGATTGACAGTAGGTATTACATGTCTTAAGTTCAAAACTATGAAACGTATTGATATTTGCTTTACTATTCTCCCACTTTTACTTTAAACACGTTGACTGTGGTAGACTCTGCTTACTACTATTTCTAGCTGTGCTAAAACTGCTAGTATGACTAGTGTCGCAGCCAAGGTAGTAATCAATGATAGGACGATCCATGATTGTATCATGAATGAAAATTTGTACTCGCTTCCTATACTATCGCTAGTATTTCCGTTTTTGGACTTTATATCCCACTTTATTAAGGATCAGACTGGCCGTGGTCTATCTGTCCATCTGTATAACTTTCTATAGAAAGGTCCTATACACTTAAAACTCGGTACATAATTTCCCATGGATAATTAAAGATGTTTATTGATTTTGGGTAAAAATTTCACATAATAGCAAAGAAACAGTTAGTTTGGTAAATACTTTCGTAACGTTATTTTGGATCTCCCGACATTTTGTTGTATTGGTTTATAATTAGATATGATAAAGATTTTATTTAAACAGCCTATACTTAATGCCTCTTTTTTAAACTTCTCGAATATTTTCATATTGAAAAATAGCAGTGAACTTAACGTCAAATTATAAGTGATTAAAAATCAAAAGTCCATCTAAGACTCTTATATTCATTATTGCAACTGTGATGATGTTGATGTCGCAGCTATGATGACATTTAACTTTTCGGTAACGTAATAACAACCAGTCTTATTTTATGTAAAACAAGGAACTATTGCTTTTTAAGTAACAAAGATATTGGAGCCAAATTGAAAAAATCTGGAAATCATGAAGAATCAAACTAACTATGGGTTTGTTGTTGGAATACCCTTAAATGTCCGAGCACATGATTTATAAGCATTTTATAAATTCAACTTTCGTGGGTTTATAATTTCACATAACCTATAATTACACAATGAAATATTTTAAATTAAACTAGGCACATATACTACACGTAACTGTCACATATAAATACAGTATATCATTAAATGTGATGCATGAAATTATTTTCAAAATCATAACAGCCATATATGAATAAGCATCGGAATTTCAGTTGTGATCTATGGTAAATAAATGTAAATTAATAAAAACATTTTTCATTAGTTAATAACTGTCGCAAATTTTATATATGAATGCATATAAATGAGGTTTATTTATAAATGATATACACACAAATCGCCGGGACCATAATTAGAAAATGGTGATTTCTAACTTATAACTACTCATGTTCATTATGAGCCATCATGTATAAGGACTATAATTTAATTAAAAAATATTTTCTCAATATTACAATCAAACTTGTTGAGATATTCGTCTATATATGCAACAGCGAAGAAGTGCAAATTACTGTAGCAGGAATATAAGCTAAATGGTAAGAGTCTTAGGAATCTCAGGAAGGCAAAGGTATAATATGCGGGACACAGAATTAGGAGATCATATGGAGGAAAGGTGACGCAAGTAAAGGGAAATCCGTGTATTCTGTCTATATGATGGCGTTGGTTAGTAAATTTAAAGTCCACGAAGGCGATAGGAGTTGATGAAGGAAGCCAAAACCGGGAAATTAGGAATCGCAGGCAAGGTAAAGCTACACAAGGACATTGAAAATAGAATTAGAAATCTCAGAAGCATAAAAATGGAAAATAATGAAAAAATAGTCATACAATACCTTTATATAGTTATTACGTTGCCAGCCATGTTATATCGTTGTCTACAAGTCCAGTATACGTGTTGTTAATGATATTATTCTTGGAGCTTATGACTGTTAATCAAAAAAACACACAGTATAGTCGCGAAGTTGGATAAATATATTGAAAAAGCTAAGTTGTTGTTTTAACGAAATTCTATAATTATTTAGCGTGCATGACCTACAGGTTCTTCAATATATATATATATATATATATATATATATATATATAAAATCCCAAATCAACGTACTTTTCAAAGACTCGTACTATATAATTCAACAGATTTGGCCACTACATAATATCGTACTACTGATAAAGTATCATACATTTTTCATCAATTAAAAGATATTGTTGCTGACGCTCCCAATTCGATATCATCAACACTAATGAGGCAAATACAAGCAAGCGTGATTGGAGAATAATGGGTACCTGCTGACGCTTGACCTAAATCTGAGTTGTTATTGGAACAGATCCTCAATGGAACAATTAGAACACAACTTCTTAACTGTAATTAAGGTCAAGGAAATTGTAAACTTGTTTTATTTTTATTCGCTTTAACTTTAACTAATGGTTTGAATTCAATGCTCATCATAAGTATGTTGTGACAACTGAAATTTAAATATATTTAATTTTAGTAATAAATTATTTCAAAAAAAATATTTCTTATATAACAGAAATAACTTTTCTTGTTTAAAATATCTCTTTATTGTAACTAAATGGAGTAATAAGCCGGAGAATGAGTTTATTTGAGATATTAAGTAAGGTAGATTTTTACCAAGTTTAATTTTTTTGGATGAACCGTAATCATTGGTACAAGTCGCATTAAATAAGAAATTTTGCACATATATATAAATTTGTATAAATAGCTATAGCCTAATTTAATCTTAATAAACATTGAACCACAAAAAGAACTTGATCCGCCGGGACTCGAACCCGGATATGTCACTTGCCGGATGAGTGTGCTACAACTACATATTATATATATTTATACATAAGTAGATATGAATGTAAGGGTTCTAGCTCACTTTTGGGACAGTCAGAAAATCAACGTAAAATACTGTTTAAAGGACAATAAACTAATCTGTAAACTCACGAATGAAAAATTAACCGAATCTATAGCTGTTTTACTGTTCATTGTAGGCTTCTAATTTCTAAGCTGTTTTAATGAAAAAATCCAGAAATCTCAATGAAAAATCTATAAACGGAAATAATGAAATTTGCTAACATTCGCTCAACAGAAAATAAGACGATTTTTACTGAATTTCTCTAATATCGTTCTTAATCACATCATAGGCTAAAAATTTCTCAGAAACCACAACCACATAACAAATAGCGTTTGTAACAGCTTTTTGAAAATCCATATTGATAATTATATCGTTCTTTGAACTAGAAATATTTGTCAAACTCTTTGTTGTATCAATGACATAAATGGGTCTATTTGCTATAAATTCTTTGGGGTTGTAATACATTTCCATATTTTTGTAGTAAACTTTCTTAAAATCTTGATACATCTGATACATGATTCTGAAAAGACCACCGGAAATGTTTAAATTTTGTAATTCATCTGGATAATAAGAACCATTCAATTTTACTCTGATATTTTTCACATCCAAACTATCAAACTTTGAAGGATTTTTTTCTTGATTATTCTGTCTATCTGTTTGAAAACCGATGATAACGAACTTGGGATTGAAGATATTTCTATAAATATTTGTGATATCGAACGAATAAGTTGTTCCGGAAATACCTTTTTGTTCAATACATTGCCAATCTAGAAAATTAAACGTGATGTTTTGAGATTTTATAATTTCATCAATCAACCTAATTTTACTCGTGGTTTTGTAATCAATCATCGGAACTCTAATGAAAAACTCGTTAATTGTAATTTTGCCATCAACAGGCATAACATTTCCAGTTGCAGTCTTCAGAATCACATCATCGTCTTCTGCTCTTATAAAAACTTAGATAAAATCCTCCTTTATAGATCGGAATAGTAACATTTTCAAAAAATCCTAAGCCGAAATGTGCTAAATCACCGACCGCTTCAAATTGTCCAAATTTAAAAGTTGATTCAAAACTGTTTGAAAATACATCACTTTTGGAATAACAAATGGTTCCTTTAATAGTGCTTAATTGGCCACAGTTTTCGACTTCTTCTATCAATTTATTGTGTTTTCTTACTTCAATCTTAGAAAATAAAAACGGTATAAAATTATCGATTAATCTAACATTATCAGTTTCCAAGATATGCTTGACCATCTTGTTTTGTTAAAGTTCCAGAAATATAAAACTGGAAGTTAGACGAGCAAAAATTATCTCCAAAATCAATATTAAACTCAGTTCTTTTATTCGGTTCATTCAAATGTTGTTTACTAATTGGATAGAAATTTTTAAACTCCGCCCTTTCAATATCGCCTGAATACTTTTTGTAGTCCACCATTTAATAAGAGAAAATTTAGAAATTTTAAAACATCATGTATAAGTCGATAAGAAAAGATTTTAGTCATTTTTTAATGATCTACTTCGTCATATTCAGGATTCTGTTCCTTAAATTTTGCGATCTCGGTCACATATTTCAATAAAATCTGCACAGGATAGTAACCGCTATCTATAATATTGTTCCAATCAACTGTATCTTTATTTTCATCCAAAAACTTTATACTCAAGTGTTGATAGAGGCAAAGAACAGACATATGATCTTTTAATTGATAATGTATATTTTCTTGAATGAACTCTGATGATAAAGTTTGATATTTAGCAATGTTATACCCAATTCAATTTGTTTACGTATAATCTCATCATATCTTCGGATAATTCATATTTTTGAGAAATGTCATCCCAATGTTCTTTTTTCAAATCTCTTTCGTGTTGCATTATAAAAAGATCGAAAGCACTGTAATGTCCCGCCATCTCTATTTATTAGGAAAAAATTTCAAGTTTTTATAAATTGACTCTTTTTTGAGTTACATTCAGCACATTTTCCCCGAAATTCTTTTAACTCCATTGATGTTTGCATAGTATTTTATATCATTTGTTGCAGTTTTTTCTTTACATCTCACACAATATGAGCGCCATTTATATAAGGAAATTTTATCATGCATAAAACCCTACGCGAATACCTATTTCAGTAAGATCTTCCTCCATATTATTAAGTTTTTTTTCTAATTTTTGAAATTTGACAGCATAAGAATCATTGTATTCAACAAATTTATGACCAATATTCTCAAATGTTTTCGTAGCATCTAAACTAAACTTATCAAAAGACTCTTTAAATTTAGTAAGTTTTTCATTAATTTCACCAACATCGTCTACTGATCTTCTATTTCTGGCTTCTAACTTATCATAGACTTCTGTCGTAAAATCTTTAACATGCTGTTTATGATTCTCATAATTTTGTTTTTTAGTTCATTAAACATTTTAATAGGATCTTCTAATTGAATCATTATAACAACATCAAATGGATTCATTCCTTTACTAACACCGCTAATTCTTTTTCCTTTAAAATCTAAGGCATTTTTAACATTCGGATCATGTAAATCAACAATATCGATGTTTTCTGATAATTTTAGAGGTTTTAAAATTTGTTCTTTAACAACAACATCATGTTTGTCAATACCAGGTCGAACACCGACAATTCTTTTTTTATTAGCCAAACTAACATAATTCTTTTCAACTTTGATCGCTTCAGTAATTTTATCAGCTTTTTCGATATGAGACATTAAATTGGTAAATAATTTTTTTACACCATCATCAACTTCTTTTTCCAATGTTTTTATTTTATCAACAACTTCATTTGAACTCATGAAATTTGCAAGTTTGTTATCATATTCTGCTTTAAAATCTTCAATCTCGACAGCAAACATATCTGAATCTGGAAGGTTTTGTAATAAATTTTCTAACTTGTTATCAAACTCATTTCTCAAACTATCAAAATTGAAACTATTATCTACATTTTGAATAATTTGTGTTCCAAATACGTCAAAAATATTTTGTGAATCCATATTTATTAAGTAATAAATTTGTTAACAACTTCTTTAAAATCTTTACCATTACTCAGTTCATTCAAAACAAAAACACATAAATGACCACAAATTGGGGGATCTTTATAGTCTTGAATCTGAGAGTCATTGTAGTAGACGCTTGATTTTTTTCAAATATTTGATCAATTCTATAGGTGGTTTGTCCTCAATTCTTCCATACGAATCAAAATAACATGCATTCTTATCATTTTTATAATAACAAACCCAATGCGTTCCACTCCCCAAAATCGAGTCTAAATTCACAATTCCACATTCGAATTTCTTAACTTTTTCAGGTAATGTATCTCTTATGAAGATTCCTCTAAAATGTTTAATGTTTTTGCAGATTTCTTCCAATTCTCCGAATGTTAAAGGTTCAAATTTTTTTCCGATGTTTGATTTCACGTAATTCAAAGTTTTTTTCATCTAATCCAGATCCTGTAACATCTTCCAACTCTTTATCTAACCAATTTAAAATGTTTCGAACAATAGGAATCACATCTTTTTTAACGATTGGAGCAGCTTTACGAACATAAGGAACAACATTTTTAACAACTGGAATATTTTCTCCAAAATCTAATAAATCTTTCAAAAGTCCACCATTTTTAAGTTCTTTCAATTGATTATAAGAAAATTCTATTCTGGTTCCTTTATTGTTTTTCTTATGTTTTTCGAGTTTATTGTATTGTCTATTTGTTAAAAATATCTTATCTTCGCCATTTTTTAGTTGATCTATTTTAAATTGAATACTAACGGGTATTTTTTTTCTTAAAAGCGGATTTTATTTTTTCTTTCTGATTTTTACTGAAATTTACGTTCACCTCCATTTATATAGTTAAAATTTCAAGTTCTCTTCAATTCCCATTCCTAGTTTTCTCTTCAAAAACATTGCTCCAACTGTTGGAAGTGCAACAAATCTTTCACCTAAACTAGCATCTTTTTGATAAAAATCTATCCATTGCTTTATCTTGCAAAACTTTATCTGCGATATGTCTTGAAATTTGTGTCTCTATGTTTTGCATAAAAATATATCGTGTTCCATAGCAGCTTGGTCTAATTTATTTATACCAGGATCTCCTCTTTTTAGTCTTTTTTCGAGTTTTGTGCCAGGCCCCAGATACTGATAAGTTGGTACGTGTAATTCAAAAGGTAAATTGTTGATAAAATCATTCAAAAGTCCGCTACCTTCAATCATAGATGAACTTATTGCCGGCAAAACTCGTTTTAAATATTTAATTCCATCAGGTTTTTCAATCATTTCGTCAAGTTTGTTCGAAATAAAATCCTTAATCGCTTTCTTTTCGTTTCAAAAAATTGTTGTTTCCAGCCTTTTCTTGAGCATAAATATAATTAATAATTCCATCGAGTTTTGTCAAATCGTCGATATATCTGTATTCAATCTTATTATCACTGTATTTTCTTACACCTGATCCTTCGATTCGTTTTTCCCAAATTGGTTTAATCAAATTGAGATATTTTTTACCTTTACTTGACTTTGGTTTCTTAGTTGATGGATCATTATTTTTGTAAATTGAATCAGATTTTCCATAAAATTTCAGTATACTTTTTCAAGTCTTCTTCAGAATATAAACCGTCTTTTGGAACATCAGTGCCTGTTAATAATCTCCATAAACCTTGAGTTCCTTCATATGTTTTTTCATTAATAATGATATCATTATGCTCAAAATTCACGGGCAAATTTCCAATCATAAAACTTTTCTTTTTTCTGTCCCAATACAAACCAAATTTATCATCCTTTGCTCTAGGAAGAAATTTTTTACCAATTTCACCAATTATTATATCCGTTGTTCCAGGACTTATTGGTTCAACCTATGGTAGAGTCTTCAATGATTCGAGGTCTAAATGGTGTTGAAGATGGTAATTTTGGCAATTCAAACTCAGATTCTGGTATCGAAATATCAGCAAATTGTCGTACAACTGGAACCAAATTCATCAAATTTTGATTATCGCTTAAAACATTTTCAATTTTGCCCTCAACATTTTTTATTGCAGAAGTTACAGGTTGATTAATTTTTTGAATAAATTCTTGTTCTTTTTCATCAATTCGAATCTGTTCTTTAAATTCTTTGATTAATTTCTTTTCGATTTGATCAAGTTTTTTCGCTTCTTCAGAAGTTACGTTCACCATTTAATTAGAAAAATTTTGAAACGTAAACGTGGAACGTGGAAACGTGAACACGAAACGTGAACGTGGAACGTGAAACACGAACGTGGAACGTAAAAACGTGAACGTGGAACGTAAAAACGTGAACGTGGAAACGTAAAAACGTGAACGTGGAACGTAAAAAACGTGAACGTGGAACGTAAAAAAAACGTGAACGTGGAACGTAAAAAACGTGAACGTGGAACGTGAAACACGAACGTGAAACACGAACGTGAAACGTAAACACGAACGTGAAACATAAACGTGAAACATGAACGTGGAACGTAAAACGTGAACGTGGAACGTAAAACGTGAACGAGAACGTGAACACGAAACGTGGAACGTGAACACGAAACGTGAAAACGTGGAACCGTACAACGTGGAACGTGAACAGATTTACCGTTTTTCTGTTATTTTCATAATGTAAATAAAAAGTAAAGATAATGTAAAAATAATTGTAACAAATATTTTATCAAGTAGATTTGTCAGACCACTGAGCAGCATTTATATTAGAAAATTTATTCAGATATTTACCATTTTTAGGCTTCAAAGTTAGATTAATAGTTAAAAATCCGTAGTCTTCCTTCCAAATTTTATCACATAACTCAATAAAGTGGTTAAAACTCATATCAGATCCCACATAATTGTTATAAATCTTTCTCGAATAGTGATCATCTTGCTTAAAAATACACAACATATTCAGGTTATTTCTTATAACTTGTTTATCAACCTTTGAAAAGCATTGGGAAAGATAGATACAAGATATGTTTTTGTGACGGGACATTACGAAATATTCCTTAATAACGTCTTGATTTTTCTAAAATACAATCATCAAAAACGATTAACGAATTGGGTTTACATTCGCTTAAACGGAAACTATGTCCTCAGAAGCATTATAAAAATGTGATACCTTTTTGCTTAAGTTTTTTCTCAATATTTTCAAATCTTTCTTGTAATTTTTTATAGGCGTCTTGTTCTAAAGATTTACTAAAAACATACAAATTGGAATAAGGAATCAACCTATTGTAGATAAAATTCAATAGTAAAGTTGTTTTTCCACATCCACTTGAACCAACAATTAACAATCTGATTGGTTGATCTTTCTTATTTTCTTCAAACGTTTGAAGTTTTATCTGATCTTTTTTGCTTTAAAAATTTCTCCATTTAAATAACGAAAATGAAGCTGTTCAAGTTGACTTCAGAAAGCTCTAAATTAGTTTTAAAACTTGGAACATCCTATACACTTAGAGGAAGAATCAAATTATTTTATCGGTTTAAGCGGTTTTTATTCTGACAATTTTGTAATAAATATTAGTGAAAGTTCTCCTTATTGTATAGGATTTAGTGAGAAGAACGTAACAAAATATTATGGTTTAAACAAAGGATATTATACTTTCGATCAAATAAAAAATTCCCTTAAAAATTATCTGAAAACATTCAAACAATCAGATAAATCTTTAAACTTTGACGAAAACAAGTTTGAAATGCAAAAAAAATTATCTCTCTAATAAAATTCAAATAAAATCACCAGTAAGAATAATGTTTTCAGCAATTATTGTAGATTTATTAGGGTTTGTTCAAGAAACTATTGAGCCAAATCAGGTATATTTAGGAAATAAAACGCCAAAATTTAGACCGTTTGATGTAATTGAAGTACATTGTAATCTCGTTGAAACCTAGTTTTTGAAAATCATACCGAACATTTACACAAAGAATCTGAAATTTTTGTACACTTTTTTCCCAAATGTTGCTTATGGATCAAAAATCAGTGAAAAACCGAATGAAATCGATTATATTCCAATTAGAAAAAATATTAAAAGAATTCAAAAAATCGTTCTAACTATACAAGACTCTGAAGGTAATTTATTGAAAAATGAGAGTAAAACTACAATTTATTTAAGATTGTCGAAAGAATGATGAATCGGGGGGGAACGAATCGTTCTTACCTTCAAACTTTCCAAACGAGTTGATAATGATGATAAATACCAATACTTTTATCTAAAAGATAAGGTAGCCCTCGAGGGCCACCTCACAAATATTCACAAAAAAATACGAATAAAGACAATGTTAAAGAAAAATACAAAAAAAAGCTTTGAAAATATAGATTCTGACAAGGGCGTCGATTCGACGCTCTTACAAAAATTTTTAGAATATGAAAACACGAGACAAGCAATAATATTAAACGTTGATGATGATAAATCAATGTTTAAAGACATAAATCAAGGGGGTCTATTGAATAGACTACCTTTAAACTTTCAAAATAACACTGTTTTCGTTAATGAATCTGGACTTTATACTCAAAATAAAAAATTGCTTGTTAAATTTTTTCTATCTAAATGGAGTCAGTTGTAGACCTACTCAATAATCAACTTATATTCAATAACAAACATATCTTTACGATTGTTGACGAAAACAATGTGATCTGGTTTAAGGCTAAAGACGTAGCAAAAAATTCTAGAATATGAAAATACTATGCAAACGATCAGAATAAACGTTGACGAAGATGATAAAAACTTCTATTTTAATCTAAATATAAGGGGGGCTATAAATAGCTTACCTTCAAACTTCCAAAATAACACTGTTTTCGTTAATGAATCTGGACTTTATTCTTTAATTTTGAGATCGCATAAACCAGAAGCGAAATTGTTTAAAAATTGGGTTACGAAAGAAGTATTACCTTCCATTAGAAAATATGGTGAGTACAAACTCAAAAACGAAAATAAGCAGTTAAAAGATGAAATAAAACAGTTACAAATTAAAGATGAAATGAAATCATTGAAAATAGAGAATCAAGAATTGCGAATGGAGTTAATGAAACCAGATCTTGTTTGTAAAGATTTTGATAAGAAAAAACACCATGTTTTTGTGTTAATTAAGAAGAATCACATGTGGGAATATCCTTATTACGTTATCAGAGCTCAGAAACGAGAAATACCAAACCGATTAAAACATCTAAAAATAAATTATCCTGAATTAGAGATTTTGTTCATTTGATGACGAACCAAATTCTAGCAATCTCTACAACCAAATGAAAGAATCTTTGAATATTTTATACAACGGAAATCATTTTACTACAAATATGACAGAATCTCGACTGATTTATAGAATATCTAAATTACACGATGAAAATGTTAAACATTCGAATTATGATAGTTTGTTTGTAAATGTCTTTTAAGACTATAGAATTGTTGAATTTCCCTTCCGCATACGCAATGAACTGGTCCAGCAAAGATTTCTCTAATACATTCTTTACAATATGCTTGTTTTTTATCTTTACTATAATGCCAATTGTTAAATTCAGAAATATTCTTAACTATTTTACAGCGTGTGCATTCTTTCTCTTCTAAAGTTAATTTTTCCATTTTATCATATAATTCTTTTCTATATATTTTTTTCACAAGCCTTACAATAAGCTTTCTTTCTATCTTTACTATAATGTCGATTGTAAAATTCAGAAATATTCTTAATTTCTTTACAAATGTGACACTCTTTCTCTTCCAAAGTTAAATTTTTTTCCATTTTATCGTATAATTCTCTTGCATATTTTTTACGACAATCCTTACAATAATAGTATAATCCATCTTTTCTAAGCTTATCTTTATGAAATTCTTCAAAATCTTTAAATTCCTGACACTTTATACATTTCTTTTGAGACTCCATTTATATAGAAAAAATCTTTGACTTTCTCAATTCATATTCATAAAACTTTCCGGTTATTTCTTCATTATTTAAATCTTTTTATACTATAAGTTACAGGATCTGTGTTATTAATTTGATAAATCACAAAGATTTCTCTTGACCAATTGTTCTTATATTTGTTCGAAAATGTTTGTTTTTTACTAACAATTCTTACATGATCATTGACTTTAAATTTAGTTTTCGTGTGAATTTCTGGTGGAACATACTTGAAAACGGTCTCTAATAACTCCTTTTCTGCATCCTTATCTACGTCTTTGGGCTTCATTTTGATTGTGCTGTGAACTGTATCGTTTATAATTGTTTACGATTTTTTGAAGAATATCGATCCATTTAAAGTTTTTATTAATCTCAAAAATTACTTTCATTCTCTCATTTTGAGTTCTGTTATATCTCTCTACAATACTTGATTTCTCTTCGTTTTCAGTATGATAAATCTTAATGTTGTATTTTCTCAAAACTTCGTTAAATTCTTTATTTTTAAACTCTAAAACCCTTATCTGTATGAAGTAGGTTTGGAGGTTTGTGATTGATCCTTATGGCATCTTTTACTATATCTTCGAAAGCTTTTGAAATATCCTTGCCGTTTTTTCTTTTGATAGCTCTTGACCAAGCATATTTTGAGAAAGTATCAATAACATTTAACATATACTTAAATCCATCATTTTGATCTGAATAGTTAGACATTATAACTAAATCTGCTCCCCATAAATCGTCAATTCCTAATGTTATAATTTTTCTCTTTTTAAACTTTTTTCGTACTGGTGCATGAATTTCTCGAGCTTCAATCTCTATCTCATCTTTAGTCTTCAATTCTTGCTTAACAGGTTTTGGATTTGGATTATTTATAAACTTACTCTTATTTGTCTTACATTTTGAAACATTTTGCAGCAATTCTATACAATCCGTTTTGAGTTTGAACAATCTTAGAATCTATATTTTTCGTTTTCTTTTTACACTTGTGACAGTGAATTAAATCATCTTCCATTTACATATCAAAGTTTCCAAGTTTATTTAATTCGTCTAATATATCAGATTTTGCTTCATTTTTATAGCCATACGGTACTGTATCGATCTTATTTTCTAGGACATTTCTCTTATCATCTTTAGCGTTCAGTGCCAGCTTGTTTATGGTGATAGTATACAATTCATGTTTATAGCTTTTTATTACAGTCATCTCCCTAAATTCTTCTTTATCTTCGAACAAACATCTCTTCAAGTTTTCGATATTTATTGTTTTATTTACAACGCTTCTCTTAATTCCTTTACACCTAACTGGATTTTTGTCTAGATATTTGTACGAGTACATCTTTGATCTTAAACCACAAAATTCTTCTAATATCTCGCCGTTCAATTCGTCTTTGAATTTCCCTATTACCTTCTTATTTTTAGTAGTGAAACATTCATGATCTTTTGGATAGTCGCTCGTATCGAAATCATCTATATTTTCTTTAATAATTTTAAAGGGATCTCGTTTCAATTCTAGGAAGTAACTGTCTGTGTCCATGTAACACAGATTCAAATCTGGATCAAACTCTTTAAATTTGTTGTAATAAAACTCGTACATTAACAATTTTGAAAGGTCAAGAACTGAAAAACCTATGTAGATTGGCTTGTTAAATTTAACTTTCTGCTTGTACATGTGACTCGCTATACAGTTGTCGTCAAAGATGTTAAAGCATTTGAAATTTGTTTTCTTAGCTTGTTTCATTGAAAATTCTTCATTTCCTAGTCTAATATCACATCTGTTTCTCACATTTTCCATAGATTTTCCAAAAACAGAGTTGTTCATCAGCTTGTAAAAATCTTTCTCAAAGTCGCTTGTAGCTTTGGTTCTCATACTAGTATTAAAATCAATGTAATCTTTCATAAAAGGCTTCTGATCGAATGCAATAACTCTATTCACATGTTTTAACACCATTCCTTGTTCCAGATAGAATTTAAAATTTCTCGAATGAACAACATATTCAGTTTTTATCCAGTAGAGTTGTGCAAAGTTTGTTGTTATAATGTTCTGGAGCAAGAGGCAAATCTTTATGATTTTCATGTAAATTCTTCGGATATTCTAGATCGACTTCGAGAATATAGCCATAATCTTCGTCGCCAGTGAGTTCCAAAATTGTTTCTTTCCATTCTGCAGTTGTGTAAGTTTTTGGATCCATCCACTTGATTTCGTTATATGGTAAATTTTGCATTAGGCCATACCCATAAAGGTTATTAGCATCGACGTACAACAAATAGTTTTCGGGCTTTGTCTTATCAAAATCTTTCAAAATATTTGTTATTTGCTTTCACATATCGTTTAATACATTGAGAAATGCCTCCGCGAATACCTTTTTCGATCATCAAATACATATTATAATCACTAATTAATTGTAATTCTATATTCGTTAATTTTAACATAACATCCCATGCAAGACTGGGAGCTGTTAGATAGTGTGCTGGATCAAGTTTATAGCAATTCAAACAAATATTCCTAAAATTTTCAAAGATATCAGCGAGCAATAGAACATCTTGAATGTTATAGAGATCGGAGTAATTTCCTAGATTTTTTTACTTTTAATTTGTTCCATACATTTAAGTAGTGTTGAAAATCTTTCTCAGATATGCTCTCGTCTGTCAAAAGTGAATAGAAATCTTGAATTCTCAATTCTTCTGTGTAATCAAGTTTTTCAATACTATCGATAAATTCATAGGGAAATATTCCTTTTCCAGATAGAATTTTAAAGATTTCTTCTTCGTCATTTGGTTGTCTATCTAGAATTGCGTTCAAACCATCTTGTATAAAATGATTTGTATGTTTGAAGTCTTCTCTCTTTAGATTTTTAGCTAACTTTTCTATAGACGATGCCATAAATCTGAACGTATCTACGAAAGAAAACTTGATGAACTTTCTTGGTTTATCATCTTCAAACTCATACCCATATCCTGAATTTACTGAATAATTTATGTATTTTTCATCGGTGTTTGCGATCAAATCAAACGTTTCCATATTGTTTCGCCAACTCTTTTATGTACAAATGAGTATCGTAACATGACATATTGTGGCAGAAAACTGGAATATTCTGAGGAAATTTGAGATTCAAGTTTACAAGATAAATGAGCTGAACCTCTAAATTTACCTGTTAAATGACAATGATCTCGTACTTTTTTTCTTGTTTGATTATCAAAACCCTCACATTCACAAATATGGCAAAGATTTGAATTTTGATATGCAATTTCTTCTTCTTCGGTCAATTTCATAGGTATTTTATTCTTAGAATTATACTTTTTAGCTATGTATTTCGATAATTTATTAAGTTCTTCAAACAATTTTGCAGGAACATTTGGCAAATCTTCTTCATTTTTTGCTCGATAACATATCGGCTTGTACATACGATTGGTCACATTAGACACTAAGTATAGAGTAAAACCATATGGAATGTGCTTCTGAATCTTGGTTGTGATCGATTTTTGCGGATTGTTTTTGCATGTGGGAATCTTCTCTAATATGCTTTCAAAATCCATATAAATAACGTAAGGATGAGAAAATTTCTTTTGATAATTAATAAATGTTGTTGTTTTGACCTGGAAACGGCATAATTGGCTTACAAACTTCGTGATTTTTTACAAATTTCTAAATGGTCTGTTAAATCTCCAGATTTGTAGAAATGGCTTAAACATCTTCTGCATAGAAATTTTTTTATTTTTACACTTAGATAACTGAGAAAATACAAGTTTGTTTAAATCTGTTATCAAAACATAATGAGATTTTTTCATCTTGTTTTACATACAATAAATTGATTTCTAATTTGGCGTCATAAACTTCTGAAAATTTGCAACGGAACAATATTGAGTTTTTCATCAAAAACTATAGACATTTACAGACATTTTCGGATAATTATACTTTGCTTTACTGCTTCGTTTTTCAAATAATTGTATATCTTTTAAAGACATTGGATACTCGAAACCTGAAAATATCTCGTCATTTACAAATTGTTCGTATTGTTTTGCTCTATCAGCATTCTTTTCAGGTTTTTCAATAGCACATCGGATAGAATAAATAAAGCAATAATCATCTTTATTTTTGATATTTATACAAGCTTTCTTATCTTTGATTTTCTTTGGTAAATCGATATATGATCCTGCGTTCATAAATTCGTGTTTATTAAGGCTCAAAATCAGTTGTTTACAGCGTTTTAATGTCCATCCAGAACCTCGATTTGGATGATTTGTCTGTTCTCGATGTGTTAATTTATTAAATTGCTTAGTAATAAAGTCGTTTATGTCAAAGATTTCGTCTGCTTTTATAGTAAAGTACATTGGACAAGTTTGTGTTTCACCGTTCACTAAAGTACGTTCGTATTCGCATTCTAAAGAGAGATAGCCCTTCATATTTTTAACGGTTTCTTGAAATTTTTCGATTAAACTTTTAATTTCTGGACGCAAAAATAGAAAGATATTTGTAAATTGACATGAAATTTTTCATTTAAATTCGTTAAAATGTATTGCTTGAAAAGACCATGGATAGAGGATAAAACTTCTACATCAATGATATTTTCGGGTTTCTCATTAAGAGTTTTGTCAATTTCTTCGATCATTTCAGACTTAGTTTTATCGTTTGTTTTCAATGGACAATTTCTCAGCGATTGATTGAATTTTTTCATCTTTAAATAGATTGAGATCTTTTTTAATTTCCTTAAAATTTTTCTTTAGTTCACGCAATTTTTCTATATTGTACATCTTTTCATGATCGACAATTTGATTTTCTTTAGCCCAATTCCTCAAATAATTTAGTTCTTTCTCATAAAGTTCTTTGTTTTTTAGATGATTTTTTGAATTATAATGCCTGGTAAAATGATGTTCGAAAACATCTTTTTTGCAGTACGGGCAGGATATCTTTTTCCTCTCCATATTTAAAGAGCAAAAATTTTAACTAGCGATTTTTACTATATTGGTTTGCAGGAGGTAATTTAAATTCTATAATACTATTTTTTCAATATTTTTAGAATTTGAAAAAGTAATGATTTTTTACTTGAATTTGACAGAAATCAGCACAATTTCTGGTGAAACAGTGATAGATTCTTCTATTTATTATAGAAAAATCTGTAAACTAAGACTTAAAATTATTGAAAAAATAGTATAATTATAGGACAAAATAGTACTATATTGGTTTGTAGGAGGTAATTTAAAATTCTATAATACTATTTTTTCAATATTTTTTTCTTATGTAAATGGAGCTACTAAAGGAATTAAATGAGGTTGGTGATTTAAAGTTCAAAGAATATAAGAAATTGATTGATTTAGAAGAAAATAAGAAGTATAAAATTGTGACATTGGATAAAATGAAAGATAAATTCGGGTTTACAATAATTGCCGAGTTGGAAGATTGTAAAGTACACTTGCCAAACAGATTTTTGACTGTTTTGGATGAAAAAAAGATTAAAGAATTGAACAAAAATGAAAAATTACACTTGGTTGTTACTGGAAAGAAGACTATTAAAGATAAAGACTGTGTTACAATTAACTTCGTGGAATAAAGATTTCGAAGATTTCTGGATTTTTTCATTAAAACAGCTTAAGAAATTAGAAGCCTACAATAAACAGTAAAACAGCTATAGATTCGGTTAATTTTTCATTCGTGAGTTACAGATTAGTTTATTGTCCTTTAAACAGTATTTTACGTTGATTTTCTGACTGTCCCAAAAGTGAGCTAGAACCCTCACATTCATATCTACTTACATATATATATATATATATATATATATATATATATATATATATATATATATAATATATATATATATATATATATATATATATATATATATATATATATAAATGTATGTGTGTATGTGCGCGCGCGCGTTATTTATTAACATTAGAACTGAGAGTGCCTTGATATATTTTTAGGGATATGCTCGGTGAAGTTATGTAGGAAGTATGCACAAGTGCTACTATGAGGTAAATTGCAATCTGTAAATTTTCGAGTCCTTCTCAGAATATGTAAAGGAAAGGAAGTTTACTGTCAGCTGCTATCAGTACGGGGACTATAATTTTTGTGGTGTATGTTAGAGTTTCTTCTTTATTTATAAAAAAACTAAATGATGTATAGACACTGAATTAATGACAACCAAGTACTGTCTCGAAAATAAATGATCCGAAAACAGTTTCTTCTTAATTAAAAAAAAAAAAATTAGGTATAAACACGGAGTTGAATTACAAACAAGAAATGTTTCGGAAACAAATGGTCCGATAAAATTTGGGTTTCAATAAATAGTTCCTATTTCATTCCTTTTTATTTTAGTATATCACATGACACGAGCTTTGGTATTAGATATTTTTAAATTTGTGTTGTGAGAAAAAAGTAAAGATAAATGGAGGGGTGAATTTTTTTTAACTATTGTTAATTAACATAATAGTAGACCACAAGACTAATTTGAAAATGTTTTATTAACGCTCAGTCAAATCCCATAGAATGACAGATATATTATGCGGACAGAAAGACATATAGACTGACAGACAGGCATAAATGAAAATTGTCTAGTGCCTCGAGTTATATACTTCAATAATACTCATCCAATAACATAGGTATAAATACTTTTATTACTTTTTCTCGATTTGTTCCTTAAAAAAGTATTTATTATATTAAGACATCTCATCAAGTCTAAAACAATGCATTATGATAAGATAACATAGTTTCTTCATAGTTAGGATTGATAATGCTTTTGTACACAAGTTATTTTATTTGTCTAACCTACATTGTCCTATGCAAACCATATATGTCATAATATAATAATAATGAGCTAAAATAGAAAATTTATGACGATTGAAATATAATATAATCTGAATGAAACAGGATTTTCCGGAAATTTGCCATCGTTCAATGAACTACAGAATACAGGTCCTGGAAGACAGGAATGGGCCCTTTTTTAGTAATGGTTCATGCTATATGAATTTTTTTAATCTATATTGAGACTCCGCATTGCTTTTTTACAAATATCTAATCTGGTTAATACTCTTGGATTTCTTTTTATTTAATGTTTTAGAATTGGCAACCAAAATGGCCTTATAATATAATATAATCTGAATAAAACACAATTTTTCCGGAAATTTGCCATCGTTCAGTGAACTACAGAATAGAGGTCCTGGAAGACAGGAATGGGCCCTTTTTTAGTAATGGTTCATGCTAGATGAATTTCTTAAAACTATATTGAGACTCCGCATTGCTTTTTTACAAATATCTAATCTGGTTGATACTCTTGGATTTCTTTTTAGTTAATGTTTTAGAATTGGCAACCAAAGTGGCCTAATCTCGACTGATGGTTGACAAATTGGTAGGTGTGTCAATTGAATGTATGTTGCCTCTATCCTTTAAAGAAATGTGGTTCCCGTTGTAATACGTTGGCTTCATCCCAATTCATATGATGGTCTTCGGACCAACAATGGTGTGAAATTTTTGACTTATCTGTGAGACCCTTTCTTGTGTTTTCTTTGTGTTTTTATAAACTTACGTTTAATGGTCTTTTTGTCTCGCCTATATATTCCCTATTGCAACTACATTTTATACTACAAACAAAGTTCTTGAAATCCTGTGCGCCATTTTTTGGTTTCGTTTTTACGAGACTTTGTCTACTAGTATTGTGTGTTTTAAACGCGGTTGTAATGTTATATTTTGTACCTACTCTTCTAATTTATTCTGATAAGTTTTCCGATTATCTAATATATTTTCAACATAAAACTAGAGGCATACCTGTTGAATGATGCGAGTTTCAGAGCAGAATCTTTTAGCGAGGAAACATGTTTAAATGAGAATTTAATATTCATTTTTATAGATAACTTGGAAAATATCTTGTCCACTATAAGAAGTTTTTATGGCTAGGAGTTTCAGATCTCTGACTGAATAAAAAGTGCACAGATATCTGACTGTAATAGATTTCATGGTAGTCAGGAATAAATGCCTCAGAGGTAAAAGTTTGAAGATAACGAGATAATAGTCCTTTAAAATAGAAGATAATGAGAAGACTTTGATCTTTCATCCTAAGATGTAAACATCTCGGGTATCACTTATAACAGGTTCCCAGTGACCCTTATTTTTAATTGCCACATGAAACAATATATTGGCTATTATAATTTTGTTACAAGTTATTATTTATTTTTCACAAATAAAAAGAGTATAAACCATTAGAAAATAAAGAAGCATTTGGTTGTCAATATAACAAAGTAAGAGCACTTTAGAAATTTCATCTTATAACGATGCTTAATCGAGTCTTCTTCTATGTCAACCTTTACCCAGCAGAGAAAATATATATTTCTTTTGTATATTTTCCTTGTTCACATAAGAAAATAATTACTAATAACAAATAATAACCAACATATGCATTCAATTACACACTTTAATCTAATAAGGTGTACTGAGACATATAAAACAATATTATTACCAAGAGTGTATTTACTATACTGTATTGTGAGAAATAAATAAATTACACTTTTTGTCCGATTACTTGATTAATCTTCCTACCATCCAAGCGGTTTAAAAGTTTATTACGTAAGAGAAAACTGTATGTTTTCACCTCATTATCCAAGTACTGTTTTGGAAAACGTCCATTTGGGAGAATAATTACATTTTGTTATAAAAATTACTGTCTTACTGTAACTTACTTTTTTATGTTACTTAAAGTATTTTTATTAAAATTTTAGATTATGAATACTAGTTTAATAATATTATGTGAAAAGTCGAAAAAACGCTGGTTTAACCCCGTGTTACATGCATGCACCTGACAGCAAGGCTCGAGTGTTGTGACACGTGCAACAAGGGCAAACATCAAGTGCGACACAAGTGTTGCTGTGTTGTCATCAAAAAACACGACTCACTCTTCCAAGTATTGGACATTGTGTCAGTGTAAAACTTGACTTTGGAAACAATTAGGAAAACTAAGCGTGAAGTAGCTGCCACAGTGAAAGGGTTTAAATAAATTAGCATAGTATTTTTTTAATTGTGAAATTTAATAATTTGACGTAATTAGTTATAAATTGAATAATGGCCAACTAAACCTAATGATATTTTCATTCCTACTTCCTTGTAACCAATTCACATTAAAAGTATCGTAAGTTAAATTAAATTCTTTTTTAATACATTATGCCTTGTTAATCTTAATTTTAACACAATTATCATCCGCGAATCTTGAATCTCGAATTTGATGCTTAATTTATCATTCCTAGCCATCCTTAATGGGATTCAACATTTAACCTACTTTTTAAAGTGGCATACGAAATTCCTCTTTTATATTAAACGTATTTGATGAAATGGTTTATATATTGATCAAAGTATATCAGGATAACGGTATATTTACATACCAGTTTCAATAACCGACCATAAAGAACTGCTACCTTAATCGTAAATTTATACACATATATGTATACAAAACCAGCGTAATTGTGCATTTATTCGACTCTAAAGAGTTTTAAAAATTATCTGACATAATTTTTAAACAGACCGAAATATCAATAAGATACTTTTATATTTTTAGTTTATCAATAGTGGATTTCTTTCTTCCGGTACTGTTAAATTTATTATTTATACTCCGATGCAATTATAAAATAATGGAAATGCTGTCCTTGATCTAATATTTTCCCACGTTAAATTGTATTAGTAACATAACCAACATACGCTTACGATGTTACAAAATTGTTTTGGTTGCTGCATTATCAACAAGATAATTAGTTGGAAAAACTAATAGTAAAATATTTTGTATGAGTTTATCATGTAGATTGTGGATCTTCTTCTGCGTTAGGTCTTAAAGAAGAAAGTGGGATTCATTTTAAACCCTGGCAACTTTTAAAAATATCTTGCAATGTTGCTGAAATCACTTTTAGGTTGTAATTGTTGTTGTTTAGGTCGTTGTTGTTGTGTATTGTCAGCTATGCCATCTTATTTTGTCAAATCTATTGTAAGAATTACAATGGTTTACCGTTGGAAATGAATAAATGAATTGTATTTTTTTTAAATTATCTTTTTAAAATTGTTTGTTGGTACCGTTGTACTGTGTTAATAATATAAGAACGATTAAAAATTAGAAAAAATGGTCAAAACTAGTGTTTTAAGGCAATACATTTTAGTAATATTTAATTGTCTGGATAAGCTTTTGAATATACAGTAATATATAACTTTTTGCTTGTATGTTAAACTTATTATTGTTTTTATTATTATGAATGGTGGGCTGGGAACTTTCCATTTCTGTCTGTATGTCTGTCTATCTGCCTGTCTACACGATACCACGAAAATGAACTAACCAATAGACAAGCAGTTTTTATTTATATTTTCGTGACATTGATGATGCCATTCCAAATATTTTTACATAGGTCTATTTTGTAACCATTATGACAACGAGAAAATTATTAAAATAAATAAATTTGTACAATTTTAAGATATTATATCATGTGACATAATATCACAAGTTTTATGATTTGATTTATCACTGCTCTTGCGTTGTAGTACCCTTCGTACCACAACGGAACTTTTGTTATTGAAAAACTGCTATGAAACTAAACAATGAAAAATATGAAAGTATTATATGACAAAAACTTCCAAAAAATATAATCTGCAGAGTTTAAATTTAGTATAAACTTCATGCTACGCAGACAAAAACGGGTTTTATGATGATGAATGTTCTACCATAGATTTTGCTAAACGTCATTGAAACCTATCACTTAGTAGGCCGTCATTATTTCTTTTTTTTGTGCTGGGGATTTAAACATTTCTTTTTTCTACTATGTCTATCTATCCGACCACAGGACATCTTGAGAATTAAATTACCTACAGACTTGAAATTATACATGCAACGTCAATGATCCTGTTACCTTGGGCCAATTTATACCTTGCATAATCTAAACGTGGTTATGTACATTAATTTTAATGGTAAATACACACATACAATTGCTAAAATACTCTTTACGACTTTGTTCAGGATTCTAAGAGTATAGTTTATTTTAACATCACATAAAAACAATAATCAGGGCCCATTACAAAAAGCAAAAATAAATTTTGTTAAGAATATAAACTGATTGTTGCTTGGGTTCTAAATCACACCACAAGTGAGATAAATTCAATTCTACAGATAATCTCGCCAAGTTAGGAGATTGCTTCCTCTTGAACGCGGTTGAATTGAATAACGTGTTTGTAAAAGAAATCGAATCCACGTTGCCAATGTAACATGTGGTCCCAAAAAAAGATTCGAGTGTTGCTCGAGTATTTCCCTCACTCCGATCTGGTTGACTATTGAAATAAAAATTATCTTTAAAACATTTTCGTTGATATTTAAACATCTTTTCATACAAAATATTAAAATGTACACTTCTTTTTGAAGTAAACGTAAATAAATGCTGTTGTGGTTAAGATTTTATAAATGCCTTTATAAATAAATGGTCAGTAAAATATTTCCCCACTTAAATAAATATATATTTATTGCAATGTTATTTGACCACTGCTTTTACTCCCTGTGTGATAAGTACTGGATTCGAATTTGGAATCATGCTTTTAAACAACATTGGTTTATTTTTTACACAAAATTTGTTCATTCTAAAACTGGGTAGTACAATTTTACTCATAAAATTAAGGGTACAAAAATTCAAAGTTACTTAGATTCATCGGGTGGTGGGAGGGGGGTGGTATACCACGAAATTTTGTGTAAAAATATATGATATAAATACAATAGGATTGAAATACGAAAGGATCACTAAAGAAAAGTGTGTTAAATAAATGGAAATAAGGCGTAGGGAAGAAAAGGAGACCTGGTAGAAAAAGGGAATGAGTTGACAATAGAGAGATTTGTGGTCTCAGTCACTTAAAATGCCTCAAGAAAAATTATCACGATAAATAAATGAAAAATAAAAACCAAATTATTTATATAAAAACTGCTGTGGTAACAGTTTGAAATGGAATGTCCATTTATCATATAAGGTGGCTGATTTGTCACCTCCAACATCCTTTATCTTGTTCATCAATATGTGAGACATTGCACTCGAATTTCATGGAAAGTTAGCCAAAAAGATTGAATCTTTCATAGCCGTTTATTTATTTTCTAAACAGTTTGGAACGTTGAAGGAAGAGCGAATACATATTTTAAAATTTACTTTAATGTTATAAATACAAACATTGTACATTCATTATATATTCGTTATTTAACAATTTCTTTGTGTGATGGAAAAATCTATTTTTTAATTGAAAGCTCAATTTTACAAACATGAAAATTTAGGTTCCCCCATAGGGAATAAATACCTGCAACTGGGAAATAGGTCAATGCAGTCCACAAAGGTAATAGATATACCAAAGTAACTTAATTTTTTATAAAAACACTAATTGGTCCAAAAACATATTTTTCTCAAATATAAATAAATAAATAAATGTATTTTTAATCAACAGCAACAAACTACTAACTAAATATTTACAGCTATATTCCATTATTTCCCTCCTATTGACAAGGTAGGAGTAAGCCACACGTGTTGTGTAACAGGCAACTCTGAGGTTGAATGTACAATTTTTAAATCTATAACTTATTTCATTCTCCATATGCCCTACAAGTAGATAGGCAAAAAACATAACAGTAATAAAACAAAAATTATCTCTGTAAAATTATATTGTTTGCCTATTATAGACGCATTCTTGTTTATTTAAAAATTATTTCCTTGCGAAATTTGATATCTACGGATGACATATTTCTCGAGATATCTTCAACGTGCATGAAAACTAGTTGTAAATTGTAAATTTTTATCGAAAATCATGATATATGGAATACATGCGCCCGCATTATTTTAAGGGTTGAACAGAATTGAATCCCCCAACAGTATTACGAATATTTTAGTATTATTATCTTATCTTACACATGCTTTTACACACTCATTGCATTCACACATACGGACACATATAGTTAATTGAAATTAAATGCGTACCTTTACAAGAGAGCTCGTTCAAAAACTGTAAAGCCCTACATCTATAATATAAAAATCGGGCAAATAAAAAATCTTAGACACACCTTAATGAGGATTTTGCTTCAATTTAATTTATGAATGCAACGTTTAGATAAGTATTACTTATGTATGGATAAAATTCTTGGGTTTCAAAAATAATTTTATTTAAACCACACGTGTATAAATAATGGCTCCATAAAATCCTGGTCAAAAATAGATTGATTAATGAATTTACGAATTGAAAATTCAGTTTAATTAATTTATTAATGTTTTTTAGACATACAACAATCCAATAAATCCAGAAATTTTAATGGTATTACCATTTAATGGTCAGTTTCTAATCAGGTTTTTGAAGAATGTTAAGTGCTTTGAGGTGAGAATTTAATAATTAAATCACTGTATTATAAATCACTTAATAAGGACGTGTATGTTACAGGTAGTAAATTGTTACTTGATGGTTCACTTCCCTTTGATAAGGAAGATACTGTAAAATACTTTCTGAGAATTTAAAAATTGTTACTATAAAAATACATCTCTGATATGTTAATATACTAGTATACTTATGATATATGTCAGCACTTGTAAAATAGTAAAATGTTTCAAAGGATAATAAAAAAATAATTTATAATATAAAAAAAAGCTAATGAGAAAAATTGTCATGTAATATAATAATATACTTAGCTGTTTTTTTTTATCTTTGAAGACGATTGAAACTGCCTTGTAAGCTGACGAGAGAGGTCAGATCAGCTGAGTGGAAAGTGACGTCATCAATGTTGGATTGAGAGTGGAGGCAACGAGACGTGAACTGCTCACTGATCTGTGCTCGCGACTCTCTTGTACAACTCTCGGGGAATTCGGGACTATTGACCGTAAAATACAGGCTTTCACGACTGTATCAGCGTAAATTGAAAGCCGGAAACTGCCGGAAAATTGTATTACAAAGGGAACATAACACCACCCACTTAACTTTCAACCACCTCTTTCATTGAATTCTCTTAAGCTTTTTAAAATAGATACAGCCTTAAACGAATGTAAATTGTTAGAAAAATTAACAGAAGGAAATAAAAAAATTATATGCAGTAATTTTCATCAGTATTTAATTAATTTTTCAAATAACATTGATAGTGGAAAATTTGTTGAAGTAAGCAGTTGATTTATATATAGAGATTAACAGTATTTTCTTTTTTGATTGTTGAATTTTGCTGCAGTTCAACTTCCTTCCATTGCAGCGTCTGGTATCTCAAGCTGTCTCGGACCCTGACTCCTGGAATCTGGAAGCCATGTTCGTCTAAAGAGATCCGAAGAAATTCGGCAACGAAGAAGCTGAAGTAGTAGTCTCATTTTGTCATCATGAGTACATGATACCTGACGCTGCAATAAAAGGAAGTTAAACTGGAGCTAAATGTTAGATTAATATTAAATCAACCCTTCCTGCCATTGATAAGTCATTTTGAGTATTTTTATGCCATATTAGGATTATTGTTTTTAAATAGTTAATTAATTTAAAAACGTCTAATCATTGACAGTTTTATAAAATTGCACGTTTCTTAAAAAATTGTAGAATAGCAACAGTTTACCTAACTATTTATTCTAATAGAAATAACCTGTATGCTAATTATTACAGTATAAGAGCTGAAACCTAATTTGTTCCTTAAAAGCACTCAACCTGGTTTTAACAGAAATCCAAAGAAGGACATTTTTCTTAGAAAGAAATCAATCATCAGCCTCGTGAGATTTGGTGGAGGTGGAATTGTATGAATAAGTATAAAAGTACGAAATGATAATTGTTTCTTAGATAAAACCTTTTCTAGATTGAGATAAGTAAAATTGAACATATGGGACATAAGAAATAGCTATCGTCAGAAAACTATATAAAGAGCTGGAAATCCGCATTATTTTAACGTATGCATTTAAATATTTGACGCTGATTAAGTATGTATATATTTTAATCTAAAAATATAATCTGAAATATAAAATATCATTAAATAGTTTAACCCTTTTGATAGCCTCTCATTCTGACATCCACACTAGCATGGTTGATGAATAATTTATTTCTTAGAAATAGAAAAGGTCCTCAATCTATTTAAAGAAAACCAGATTGAATACCTTGCAGTGCTAGTTTGCTCTCAGCTCCTTGAATATTATTGATATTCTTGAGCGTACACCATGAATATCTGTCTTGGATAATCCTGAATGATCAAATCAGATTTGTTCAGCTAGTCTTTTTCGTATCTGATATTTCCTCTTACTAGGATTTAAGTATCTGTATTTTTAAGATCAGTTATACCACAATAAACGTCATTTTGAAGCGTTTAAAATTAATTATAAATTTGTAAGAGTAAATTGAGAATGTAAGATAAAACGCGATGGAAAAGCGACGGACAGGAATGTAATTAGTGTGTGACACTCGAGACATGTGGAAATGACGTAAGCAGTCACGTGATCGTTTGACGTAAATCGGCGGACTGTCCCAACACTACATGTAGTACATTCTCAACTCCAGTTGGTTTTAGATTTGTTACGATCTAATTAAGTGAACATAATATAAAAAATTAAAAACCATTCTGAAGCATAATACGATCTCTTGCTTCCAAACCTTTAATTTATTAAACTTGATAGTAAAAAGGAACCACAATTCAAAAGAACTGAAATAGCAGGAAGACGAAGCTACTTTCATGTAACCACTTAAGTATGCATCGTAGATTTTACAGTCTACCTCCAAATAATTTCCTCTTCAAAGACTTTCCGTTTTCTACTTTTGGTTAACTCCGGGTCCTACTCTAAGTACA